>NC_043706.1:140296348-140347281 GCF_006229205.1 Suricata suricatta
GTCTGTAACACACTAATGTATACTTCCACGTTTTTGATTTTTCTTGAAAAAAGCCATGTGACTCAGCAGTAAAACACGTCTGAGACAACCTATTAGATCAGCATGCTGTCCCACACTGTATGCAGGCCTTGAGCCAGGCCGCCCGAAAGTCTGTAAGATGAGCAGACTGTGCCTGTGGAGGGACCTCAGTTCTCACGCGAAGGCTTTGCTCACTGAACTGTTGGCAAACATCTATGGAGGCCCATCATCGCTGTGACATGCGTGAGGCCCGCGACAGTCACAGCTCATTGTTCCACATATTTTTTTAGTTTTTTTATGATTTTTATTTATTTTTGAGACACAGAGACAGTACGAGCAGGGGAGGGTCAGAGAGAGAGGGAGACACAGAATCCGAAGCAGCTCCAGGCTCTGAGCCAGCTGCCAGCACAGAGCCCGACGCGGGGCCTGAACCCACGAACCTTGAGATCGTGACCTGAGCTGAAGCCGGACGCGTGACCGACTGAGCTGCCCAGGCGCCCCTCCATATCTTTTTTTAAATACTATTAAAGGTAACAGATCAGTCAGAGGAGTAAACAACAATTATACTGAGAATATAAAGAGAAGGCAGCATATTGTGTTAATTTACTCCTCTTTCATGGACCTTATCTGTGATCCATATATGTTCCTTCTCAAGTATTCCTAGAAGAACCATCAAAGAAGTTTAGATACTTTTATACCAAGTTTCTATCCTTTCCAGAATGTGCAGTATCCTCTTAAAATGTAATAGAGTGCCAAGTACTTAGTAGTCTACAATTACTGTTGAATGTGAGGGAAAAATTTTATATATATATATATATGTACACACACACACACGCACACACACGCACACACACGCACACACACACACAGGCTGGAGAGTTCTTATTTAAAAATGTCCCCATCAGGAATAGAGCAGAGGGGCGCCTTGGTGGCTCAGTCAGTTAAGCATCTGACTCTTGACTCTCAGGTCATGACCCCATGTTTCGTGGGTTGGAACCCCACATCGGGCTCTGCTGACAGTGCAGAGCCGGAGCCTGCTTGGGATTCTCTCTGTCCTCTCCCTGCTCTCTCTCTCTCAACAAATAAATAAACGTAATAAAAAAGGAATAAAGCAGAGACCACCGGAGTGGAAAGTAAGCTCGACATGGCCTCAGAAGGGCTGGGCCCCCCAGGTGCATCCAGCTCCGGGGCTCTCAACAGTAAGCCCGGAGCCACAGGTCTCTCTTCCTCAGCGCATGGGTGACGTCTGCTGCAGGGGGAGGTCAAGGAGACTGGATTAAGGCATATTAAAACAGCCGTTAGAAGTCTGAATTCAGGCTAGGAGTAGACTCTCGATTAAATTCATGTACTTCTTCCCCTTCCTTATGCTGCAACAAAACAATATCAGTTTATAGTGTGCCCAGTTTTTACTGAGTGACACAACACTGAATTTTTAAAGAATTCCTCTCTTAGAATAATGCCAAATATGGGACATATTAAATAATCAATTGCAAGCTACTTACATCATTGAATAGCCCATGTTCAGGGGGAAGAGAAGGCATTTGTTTCAAGAGTCCCAACACTGACCTGGTCAACTCTCCTCCTGGACAGTCCCCTGCCCTCTCTAATCAGGATGTAAATGGACCGAAAGTTTTTTAAAATGCACAAACGCCTCCCTTCAAGTAGTATCAACTTAATGAAAGTCTTTGTTACTTCGCTGGAGCCTTATTTGATGACACTAATTTTTTTTTCCTTGTATGATAGGTTCTAATCACAGAAACTTTGTCTCTTTAAAAAAAATAATCCCTTTGGCACTTAACACTGTGACAGTGACAGCAACACTTAAAGCTGACCTTTTATTCAGAGAGTAAAAGTTCTTCCCCAGCCAGTGTGGTGACTCTTTAATGCTTATGCGCAGATTATGCAACCGCCTCACACCGCACGGGGACGCTTATAATCCTGTGCACTGCCGCTTCCGAGGCTTAACGGCCACCTCAAAGCTGGCTCCCAGTAATGTTTTCCCCGTCCGAGAGTTGCTGTTTTGTGGGTGAAAGGGGCAGACACTTGAAGTCAATCTAAATAATGGTTTCACAACTTAACCTGGAAAGCAAAATGTTCTCTCTGGCCCTAGCCACCGGAAGTGTAAAGCGGACATTCACAAGTCTTTTCGTGAGAATTTAGAGCTTTACCATGTTTGATTGAGTATTTTTATAACTGAAATCAAGGTGCAGGTGTATATAATGGAACTTTTAAAACAATAACTCTTTGGACAAGAACAAATACTATGACTTTCAGTACTTACATCAATTGCACGTAATAAAATGACTCGTGAAACCATTTTGCTTTATACGGATGTCTACTGCGGTAAAAGGTGGTTTTCTGGTTTCTTTCTCTGAGGAGGAATTGCTGTGTCTACGCAGTTGAAGTGTTTGAGCCTCTTGGTTTTGAAGTCCTCTCACGCCTGCTTGGGAACGAGATACATAAGCAAACAGGGGATGTGACGTAGGGAGTTCTTCCTCTTCCAACAACTTGTCCAAACCACGAGGTGGTGCCCAGCACAATTGGTGTTCATCTGCCAAGGTCAAGGGATGTCAGAGCCTGAATAGCGAAGAGGGTATTTGTATGCGCCAAGGTGGGGAGGGGTGCAGGGCAGTGGTGACAGTGGGAGACTGGTTACACGCAGAGGTAGATCAAGTAACTAAATATAAAAAGATAATGGGAGGCAAGGGCGCTACAAATCTGGAAAGATAGAAAATTAGAATACATCCTGTGGTGTGGGATTAGAATTAGAAATATTGGTGTGGACTTGGGATTTTCAATATATATATAAATGTAGAAATAAGTATGGTTGTAGCTATCTGTGTGTAGGTATAGTTCTGTCCACTGAGAGGTTGGGAATAGTGGCACCCTAAAAGCAGTGAGCACAACTAGTGCCTAGATGTTGGTTTCTAAATACCATTCTCTCCAAAAAGGAGCCAATCTTCCTTGGAGAAATGGTGGATTCCAGGACGAAGGCAAGGGAAGTACAAGATGAGTCTGAGATAACTAGAGAGGGAAGGAAGGAAGGACGGAGGGAAGGAAGGATGGACATAAGGAAAGGCTTCAAGAAAAATGGGACATGTGCAACAGACAGAGATGGCAGCTTAAAAGGGCCCCCAATTTCCAACCCAGGAACAATTTGAGCATCAAAATAAATAATGGTAGTAAAATGGAGTATAAGCCATTGAGGAGATTAGGAATTAGATGAGTCCATGAATATAAATAAATAGATGAATAAAAGTTTGACAATGAACTTGATGTTTACATAGTCTCATAGCATCTCTTTACAAGATGCTTATTAACTTCAAGGGAAGAAGAGAATTTCATCATGGAGATGCTTGTCAGGCATAACCTAAATCGAAGCATCAAAGTTTGCATGACCAATAAGGAGACAAATCAAAATCACATGCCACGTGATAGAATGCAATGTAATATCCTTGCCAAAATATAAAATCTGAATCTAATCATTAGAAAATATCAGACGAACCCAACCTGAGGAGCATTCGACAGAATATCTGGTGTGTAATCTTAAAAATATCAAGGACGTGAAAGTCAAGGGGGAAACACTGTTCCAGATAGAAGGAGAATGAAGAGGCGTCACAACTAAATAGGACACATGATTCTGGATTGGAGCCTTTTGCTGTAAAGAATGTCAGTAGGACAATTGGCAAAATTTGAATGGAGTTGCGGATTACGTGGCATTAAGAAATCAATATTAGTTTCCCAATTGCAGTGTTTGTGTTGTGGCTCTGTAGGAGAACGTCCTTGTTTTTCAGGAATGTATACTAAAATATTTAGGTGTTTCTTTCTCAGTGGCTGAACTTGAGTATCTTTTCATATGATTACTAGACATATATACAAATTTTCTTTTTTTTTTAAACTTTTTTTTTAATGTTTTATTTATTTTGTTACAGAGAGAGACAGAGCATAAGAGGGGGAGGGGCAGAGAGAGAGAAGGAAACACAGAACCGGAAGCAGGCTCCAGGCTCTGAGCTAGCTGTCTGCACAGAGCCTGATGCGGGTTCGAACCCACAAACGTGAGATCTGATCTGAGCCAAAGTCAGAGGCTTAACCGACTGAGCCACCCAGGCGCCCCTACAAATTTTCTTAAAGAGTCCCTATTTACATTCTTTTTTCTATTGTTTTGGTTGTCTTTTTCTTATTGATTTTTAGGAAATTTTTGTAAATTAGCTTTCTGCCAATTATATGCAGTTGCAAATATCCCCACTTTAAGTTTATAAATAAATGCACTAATCTTTTCTTCTAGAACATAAGGGCTTTTGTTTGTTCTGTTTGTACGTTTTATATCTGTTCTATCTGGAACCTAAATCGGTGTATATAAAGAGATAAAGATCTAACTATATATTTTTTCAAATGGTTCGTCAATTTTCTCAACAACTAAAAAATAGTCTCTTTTTTCTTCACCTTTAAAAAACAGCCTTTATCACCATCTATAAATTCTCACATTATTTGGATTGAATTCTGGACTCAATTCTCTGCTTAACTGTTTCCTCTCCAGTGCCAAACTGTTTTCATTATTAAAGTTAAATAATATGCTTTAGTAGAGCAGAGTCCAAAAGAACCTTCAAAATGGTCTCTGCTTCTCTGTTCAGTAAGCCACCCGTCACACGGCATCCTTGAAATGTTGTTAGTTTGAGAAGCAGCATTTTTAAAATTTTATTTATTTTTAATTAATTTAGACTTCAAAAAGCCAGATATGCCTGGTGGCCACCAAATTGGATGGCAGAGTTTTAATATTTTCTGCAGCCAGTCACTACTCACTCACCTTCTTTCCAGAATCTGACAGGCTTCTCACATGCTTACGTCTCCTTATTGGATTCTTTTCATAAGAAAACTAGATTTTCTGATTTCCCAGAAAAAGCCACATTGAATTTATAAGATGCTCCAAATGGACTTGTTACACTTGGAGCATTATATCTTCAAGCCTTCTTGTAAGTTCTTCAGTAGAGGTGTACAGCTTTCTTTATATAGCTTTATACTTCTCCTTTAAAGTTCATTCATAGCTGTTTTATCATTTTCTGTTTTATTTTCTTTGTTTTGCTATTATCAATGACTTGCTTCCTTCCATTTTTTTGTTATTGTATGTTCCCATTGGTTATTACTTATATTATTATTATTATACACAGCACAACTGTAGTATGTATATTTACAGTCTTACTGAATTCTCTTATTTATAATAGTTCTTTGGGTGATTCACTTCATATTTTCTAGTTATTAGTCATAAAATCTACAAAATCTAGCATAATTTCTCCTATATTTTTATATGTTTTGTTAATTTCTCTTGTTTAAAATCATCACCTACAATTTCACTAGCAATTTTAAATAATCCTAGCAATGGTCAACATTCTTGTCTTGTTTTACATTTTGCTATTTTTAGGGTTTTATCCTAAAACCTAATTAAGCCTAATGCTAACTTAAGAAAAGTATTTATCAATTGATAAATCTTGCCAACAGTTGTTAACACCAGGAATGAATGTCACTCTCTTCAAAATGCCTCTTTTGATATCTCCTTTATGACTTATCTAATATGCCTCCTTTAACTTTTACTACTATATATTCATTTGACCCCTTTATAAATGTTTTATAGGTCCACCTACATATTCAGGAAATAAATGCCACTTAGGTTGTGGGTGTTTTTCTTTTAATATATTACCAATCTCTTTAATAATCACTAAAATTGTATAATAGAATAATTATCTAATTTAAAGTTACTCTGTCAGGTTTTGATCTTAGTGGTATGCTGTGATCATTTAAAAGAAAAGATTATGGAAGCTTCTTCCTTTTAATAGAGTTTATGAGGAAAGCAACTCCATGGAAAGTTGAATTAATTCATTTTAAAACCATCTAGGCATGGCATATTCTTAAAGGTCATTTATTGGGGCACCTCTGTAGCTCAATCAGTTGAGCGTCTGGCTATGACTCAAGTCATGATCTTGTGGTTCATGAGTTAGAGCCCCACTTAGGCTCACTGCTGCCAGCCTGTCAGTGCAAAGCCCACTTCGGATCCTCTGTCCCCTCCTCCACTTGCACTCTCTCAAAAACTATAAATAAATAAATAAATAAATAAATAAAGTCATTTATTGATAGCTTTGGTAACATCATCCATTCCTGTTAGTCTGTTTTCTGTCTCCTCTGGAGTCAGTTTTAGTAGATCCACTTTCCTTGACTAAGTGCTGATGCTGTTAACCAAGTACTAAATTCAGAAAAAATGTTAGATGAAATATGATGATCTTAGTTCTAGGTATGTTGAGTTTATGATGTTTATGGTAGCTCAAGATGGACACAGCCAACAAGCAAAACGGAATATATGCTTAGAGATATTTATGAGAAACCTGGGCTGGAAAGACAGCCACCTGCATGGTTGTGTTAGTAATGAGATCACTAAGAAATTAAGAAAAAACGGTCACTGATAGTCTTGGAGACCCCAACATTTAACTGGCTAGGAGAGAGCTAGCTCCTATAAAACTATACAGAACCACTTTCCTGCCCATTTGCATTAGAAATGCAAGAAAAAGGATACTGGAGACAATGTAGCAAAGAGGTCGCACAACACAAAGGCACTATTTTGTAGCATCCTACATCCTACAGTGCACAGGACAGCCCTTCCCAACAGCAGAGAGGTATCTCTTCCCCAAGGGGAGAGAATGTGGGGGACAGCTAGAGACTGGAGGACTTTCACATGATCAAGGAGCCTGAAGAAGAACTTAGACCAAAACCTGACGGAGAATAGGGCAGAAGAGAGTTGGCATCATCAGATTCACAGCCCTGCCATCAAGGAAAAGAGGGGAGAAAACTAAGAGGAGCAAAGGCAGGATTTTTATGGAAAATATTTATAAATGCTTGGAAATTCCATCACTCATGTAGAGCTGGGCTAGATGAGAAATGCAAGAAGAAATCTAAAACACAAATTAGAGCGTTGTGATTTAAGGTAATCAAAGTTGAGTCTTACCACTTCAGATATCCCTCCACAGGGGCACCTGGGTGGCTCAGTCGGTTGGGCATCTGACTCTTGGATTTGGCTCTGGTCATGATCCTAGGGTCATGGGATTGAGCCCTGTGTTGGGCTCTGTGCTGAGGGTGGATCCTGCTTAGGAGTCTCTCTCTCTCTTTCTCTCTCTCTCTCCCTCTGCGCCTCTCCCTGACTTGGGCTCTCTATATATAAAATAAAATAAATACAAGTAAAAAATCAAGAACAAAGATCCCTCCACAAACATTACCCACCTACCCTCCACTGCCCCGGTGTATAGACACACACACATGCACACGCATACAGTCACCTACATGCACACAAGCATACACTACACAATGACAATACCATAAGAATGTGACACTCATGACTGGCAAGGTTGCTATACGTCCTCCCTTTGCAGTCCAACTCATTTTAATTGTTTTTACTCAGGGCACCATCTTCCAAGAACAACACAACCTATTCTTCAAGGCTCTGATGTTACTAACCAGCACTGACACTTTACAATATTTGATCTGCTTCCTTTTGACTTTCCTCATCTAATTAAATCCTTCAACAATCCATATAAAAACAATGATCATTTATATTTGCCAAATCTACCGAATTTTATTCTCCATGAGGAGAATACCCATTAGTACTCCACTACCATGCCTTTGCAAACCTAAATCTCCCCAATTTTCACTCAAAGCTTCCTCTAAGTCCTAAAAGGACCAGAATGAGGGCACCCATGCAATGGGGCAGACTCAGAGGCTGGCGGTGGAGGGTGAGCTAAGTGAGGGTTCAGCCTCCCTGTGGGTGTCAGGGGCACAGCCCTAAAGTTCATTAGGTATAATGCCAGAAAGGCCCCAAATGGCAGCTCAGACTCAAGAAATCACCCAACTGCACCAGGAATTCAGTCTGAAAAGAGAGGAGACAGGAGTGGGGAGGGTGTGGGCAGGTCTAGGTGGATATCAGAGCCCCAACAAGAAGGCCTGGGTGCAGGGAGACCATAGAGCAAACCTGTGATCCAAAGCCCAAAACCATACAGCTCAGAAAGTGACACGCTGTCTGCATATTCCTAGGAAATTCATATTTGCTCTCTCTTGGGCAACTATTTCATGCCTCCTTCTTTGTTAATAGATTAGCTTCCTATTTTCCTAAGAAAACAGAAGCATCGCATGAGAACGAGCACACCTTGCCACCAAAACACGTACCAACTTATCTACATCTGCACCCCTATACCCAGTGTCCCATCCTAACTCAGACACAGTGCCCTGTGCAATGATCTAAAGTCAGCCCCTCAAGTCCTGAAATGCACCCTCTCCCACCTAGCCAAGGACTTCATTTCTGTAATGAGCCTCCAGTGCAGGTTTAAACCCACATTCTCCTTTTTGTTCATCACACCATTTCTCCGTTTTTCTCTTCAACAAAACTCCTCCAAAAGGCTGCTGTGCTTCCTGGGCCATCTCTCCATGCCCACCTCACTTCATCATTACCCAGTCAATGGCTCCTTGTCCCCTTCATCACATTTAGATATGTCTTATTAAGTTCCCGAGAGCCTCCATTTTGCCAAACCCAGTGGTCAGTGGTTTGTCTTCATCTTCCCCAAATCCTCAGTGACTGTGACCAGTCCACGGCCATGATGCAGGTGCTCAGTGTGCTCCCCTCTGCCAGCTCACTGGTCACCCCTACCCTGTACTGGCTCCTCTGCCCCACAGGCCACAGGGGGCTCCAGCTCAGGCCATCCCTCTTCTCTAGCTGCACCCTACGGAGGTCACTTGGCAATCTCTGGAGAGACTTTTGTCACAGCTTTAGGAAATGCTATGGGCATGTAGGGCGATGCTGCTATAGACATCCTACAGTGTACAGGACAGCCCTTCCCAACACACCTGCTACAAAATAGTTCCTGTTATGTTGTGCGACTCTGTTTTAGTTCACAGTTTTAAGCCTCTTTATAGAGAGATGACTGAGTGGATGACATGTATGCAAAGCCTTCCCCATCTTCCTGATTTGTAGAAACACCTACCTACTCATTACACCTGTTTGGCTATCTAAATAAGTGATTCAAACATGACCTCTTGCACATAACTCTTTCTCCCCCAAATTTCCATCTCGGTCAATGACACCAGGCTGAGCGTAGCCCTAAACATCATCCTTCACTCTCCTCTCTCCTCCAGTGCACCCCAAACCATCAGCAAGCCTTGTGACGCTCTCCTCAGAACATATCCTGAAGCTGGTCACTTCACACTCAGCTCAGGTATAGCTTCCCAAGCCTCCAAAACCTTGATTAGGCTTCTGCAGGAGCGTTCAAGATTCTCCTTGCTTCCATTCTTAATGCCTGAAAGTTATTCTCCACATAGCATCCAGGGCTATAGCTGTTTTGTTTTTTTGTTTTGTTTTGTTTAAGCAAGCTTCTTGCCTAGCACAGAGCCCAACACGGGACTTGAACTCATGATCCTAAGATCAAGACCTGAGCTGAGATCAAGAGTCTACGCTTAACCCACTGAGCCACTCAGGAGCCCCTCCAGGGACACTTTTGTAAACACTTAAGCCACGTGGCACCATTCCCTTGCTTGAATCCCTCCCAGTGGCTTCCGGTCACTCTTAGATAAAACTTGCACCCCCAACGGACGCCTCCAGCTCTGACTACCTGTGCGGCCTTGCTCCCCACTGCTCCCTGAATCAGTCCCTACAACTCACACACACTGGCCCTTTCCCTGTTCCTCAGAAACACCCAGGTAATTTTCTCCTCAAGCTAGTTATGATTTAGACTTCCGGCCTGGACCCTCCTTCCCCCTGCCCTTCACAATGCGCACCCTGTTGTTCAGATCTCTGTCCAAACAGCCGACCCCAAAGGCCTCCGCGGACCATCCTATGGGAAAGCAGCACTTCTTTCCTCCACTGACTCTAGCCCTTCCCTGGCTTTATGCTTCTTCACAGGACTATTTGTAATCAAGTTGTTGTCACCTATTAGCTTATTACCTGTCCCCTGCTCTACAAGGTGAGCCCCATTCTGGGAAAGGAGGCTGCGTTTTCACCATAGTGAAATCTACATGAGAGATGGGCGCAGAAGGAGCTCGAAATATATGCAGAGCGAATTGTGTATCTTCTGCCACAGACGGAGCCAGTACCGGGGACTGGGTGGGACGCACAGGAAGGAGAGGAACGGCTCCGACTCTATAATCATAGCTCCCCTGTTTGCAGAGCACTTTCTGTGGGCTTTCGTGGACATTACCTCCTTTATGCAGGAGTTGTGGTCCCTGGTGCTCAGCTCGGGGCCAGTGCACCTGCCTGCCAGTTGTCCAGGGCTCACTGCTAAGTTAGTGGGACTGAGGTGGACATTCGTGGTCCACCCTCTGCCCTCTACCACAGGAGACACCAGCACAGGAGAGGAATGTCAGCTTGAGAGCCCAGCTCTAAAGCTGCAGAAATAATGTAGGAAAAGATGGGGGTTATGAAACTCACAGAGTATCACAGATTCTCCATAATGTAGCATACGCTGAATTAAATGCAGAAATCACATCAGCACTTAAAACCATAGGCCAGTTTCTGAAAGTTCCAAACATATGTGTGATTTGGGAGATACACATTTGCATATCTTCTCTTTCATTATATTTCTTAACAGAATATCCAGAGAAGTTAAATGTTGATGATTGCACATAAATGTTACAAATTGTATTTGGAATGCCATTATTATCATTATGAATAATGGTTAAAATATGTTGAGTGCTTACCAAGTGCCAGCTATCATCCTAAGGACTTACCTGGATTGTTTTAGCCAATCTTCACGATACCCCTAAGAAGTAAGATTCACTATTATCCCTCTTTTTGAGAGAGAGAAAAATTTAGGCTGAGAGGTGACTTATGACTTTGGACAGGTCAACAGGTGAGCCACAGAGCCAGGCTGACGTGGAGTGGGGGGAACTCTGACCACTTGCTCTTTTGCTCTGACAACAATTACATTAGATGCAAGACAAAGCGAGAGGAAATGATGTAGTCCCAAGAATAAGACAAGCCTTACTATCTGCAGATTGCTATTGAAAAAGTCTTAATGACAAGCCAGTATTTTGAAGGCAAAATCTCTAAATGATGGAGCTGGCCTGCCTCAGCTGTGTAGAAAGCATTTCATTATCTTGTAAGTAAATATCACCTAATAAAATAAATATTCTTCTTCCCTGCATCTTACTCAGAGTGGCGTTTCCCTCGTTCTTTGGACCTTTGTTTCCTTCTTCTCGCCTTCCCCCAAATAAGATAGAGCCTGAAGATAGGGATCCTCGGAAAACTGCTCCAACTTAAGAGCCTAAATCGGGGAGTTGAAGGAGTGTTAACATGTCTGGGGGCGGGGGGGCTGGGCAGTAAGGATAACTGTCCACGTGCAACTTCCTGTAGTGCTCACCGCGGCTCCATGAGTACACGTCATCCTTCTGTAATATCACCGTTTTTAGCTAAAAACTCCAGCACAGGGCTGCGGATTCATGGATGCACAGCGTGTCTTACATAGGATCCAGATCTTGTGTTTCGATCTGAAGACCAGGAAAGGACGGCTATTTGTAGTCACGGGAACTATTTAAATATAATAGCAGTTTTAAATAAGCCAGAAAAAGTAAATAAATAGGATTCCAAAGAAAGGCAGCGCTGTACGGTGTCCCTGCCAGTGTGTGCTGTACTGGCAAAAGCACTTCATGTCGCGGGGCCGGAGAAAACTCAAATTCCAGTGGCGTTTGGACGCTGCTGGCAGGGAAGGCTGCCTGTCAGTGGCCCCAGCCCCACGCCCCGCGCAGGGAGAGAAGCGCTCGGGACCCCAGGCCCTGGGAACGGCGCAGCCAGGCTGGGAAGGGAGGGAGGAGTATTTTCTAATCACAGCTCTGGGATCTTCAGATCTGCTTGAGGGTGTTGAGTAGACAGACGGGCTGCATCCTGGTGACCCAAACATGTTCAAATTCAGCGCAGAGGATACCGAATCTAGAAGCTAAAAGGAACATACTCCATGAATAAATTAATTAAAATGATCAAATTATAACAATAAACCAATAAGTAATTTTTAGAACTTTTATGACAGAATACAGAATTCATCGAACAATCAAGAAAACCAGCCCATTACAAAGAATATTTCAGTACTTAATGTGATTATAAAAGAAACAGGTTGGAATTCTTAGGACCAGGCTTCTGGAAACGGAAGTTCCAGGGCCCATCACTGTCAGCCGCCTCACTGCCTGTGCTGTGAGGGTGTGGGAGAGAGGAGGGTGTGTCAGTAGGAAGAATGCGTGGACAAGTGTGGTACAGAAAACCACTTTCATAAGCACCGTTTCCTGCAAGCTCGTAAATAATGAGCAAAGGGTGGAATCAGTAGAAATCCCAAAAGAGCTGAGATATTTGTCCAGTTTGTGCTAGAAAGAAATTAAGAAAAAAAGAAATTTGAACCACTAAGAAACAGTGTAGGCTCTGCAGACATTGGATAAATAAGGAAATATTTATAAATGTTAATATCTATGAAATTACTAGGTCTAGACTGCATGCATCACAAGTAATTAAGAGAATTGACTATAACACTTAAAATGTTACTTTTGAAAAATCACATAGAGTTGAAGTAATATCAGAATGCCTTAGAGAAAGTTAACAATTATTGAGCTCAAAAAGGGGAATAAATAAGACTACAATATCATTGGGATTATTTGACCTGACAAATAGATACATCACCTTAGATAATTACGAATTAACTTTTACTAAAAAATTTAGAAGCATGGTATGTGTATACCATACATAAGAAAACAGAAGTAAAAGAAAAGACTATTAAGAATAAATTAAGGGGTGCCTGGGTGGCTCAGCTGGTTAAGCATACAACTCTTGATTTCTGCTCAGGTCATGATTTCATGGTTCATGGGATAGAGCCCCACCTCGGACTCTGAGCTGACAGTGCAAAGCCTGCTAGGGATTTTTTTCCCTCTTTATCTGCTCCCTCCTCTGCTCGCTCTCTCTCTCTCTCTCTCTCTCTCACTCTCTCTCTCAAAATAAATAAACTTTAAAAAAAATACCAAGAAGAAAAATGTGTCTTCCACTGAGAAAGCATTGACTGGATGCCAGCTGGGTGCTGGGCAGTGTACTGGACCTGAGCACAGCAAGGGCAAGTTCAAGCAAAAATGAAACAGGGTCCCTGCCCTCAGAGAGCCTGCAGTTTGGTGAGGGAGCTAGAGGACTCCACGTGCAGAGCACAAGGGAGAAGCCCATGCTGTACAGAGAGGTTGGAGCCAAGGGTTGTAGGAGCGTGTGATTTTGGACAAGGGAAAGGGAAGGGAGGTGATCAGAAGAGGCATGGAGAGGGTTTTGTTTTTTTTTTTTTCTGGTTTTGGCTTGTGGTGCTTCCCACTGAGAGAAACCTCTCCAGGGAGAAGAAGGTGCCTGAAAACAGACAGGGAGGCCTCAGTCTTAAAGGGAAATATCACTGTTTTCCTAAACAGTGGATGGAAAATAAAATAGAGGTGCAATGACTGTCTCAGTCAGATTCCCTGGAAATAGGCTCTGAGATGGAGATTTTCATGCAGAAACAGTACCTATAAGAGAATGAAAGAGAACTGGCCAGGGGGAAGGCTGGGCTGCAGCATAAGTGGAACCAGGGTCCCAGGTGATCTCCCATTGAGGCAGGGGACTGGGTCTTAGTGCCCAATGGCAGCTGGACATTGTTGAGTGTGGGCTGTTGAAGAGACAGGGCAACTTTGACAAGGAGCTCCCACCCCAAGAGGAGGGCAAACCCCAGGGAGGGACCCTATGTTCTAGCACCGAGAATGAGAACTGCAGTTCTGACGGGGCCCCTGGGCAGCACTGGAGAGCAGCACCCACGGTGCCCAGTCTGGTGAAGAGGTGAACTGTTGGAAAGTGTTGGCATTCTTTATCTTGAGTCCTCCTTAATTAGCCAGTTGGATTAAAAATCATGAAAATCCATGTCTGATTTCGCACTAATTTGCATTTAACATACAAAAAACATGATTTCCTGCTCTCCTCTAGTGAGTTAGAAATTGGGTACACGTAACATGAGGCTAACAAGAGAACTCTGAGCCATTACCAATGGTGTGCCAGCCCTCGTGAAGGATCAGGTGCTGTCAGCCTGCCTCATCACAGGCTATGCATTGGGTTACGTTGGCAGCAGCAGAAGTAGCTTTATGCTGACCCGAATCACAATGCTGTAACATTAGGTTCTCAAAAGCATCCACTTTTACGCCCGGCCTCTCATATGCATTTGCAAGAAGACAGGCCCAGGTGGGGCAGCAGCCGGTGCCACAAAGGTGAACTGCCCTCCTTGCAGGAAGGCCCAACCTAGAACCTGGACTTGTCCGCACTTTCCTCCTGCCAGACTGACATGACCTGCTGGAGATAATAAGAAGTGAGGCAGATGCAGCTAAGCTAGTTCTGTCCACTAAGAGGCTGGAATAGAGGCACCCCAAGAACGGTGAGCACAACTAGCACCTGAATTTTGGTTTCTAAATACCATTCTCTCCACAAAGGAGCCCACCTTCCTTGGAGAAAGGGTGGATTCCAGGACTCAGGCAGGGAAAGTACAAGATGAGCCTGAAATAGCTGTAGAAGAGGGAGGGAAGGAAGGAGGGGGAGGGAGGGAAGGAGGGAGGAAGGAAGGGAGGGAAAAAGAAGACCTAGAAATGTCCCTAGTGCATAGTGGAAACTCACCTTTGCTGAATTCATTAATTCAAAATTAGATTGGAGGTCAGTTTATTGTGGAAGGATTAAGATAGTGATTCGATTCCCTGACAATGTGATATCATTAGTAAAATTCTTTTATACCCAAAATTTCCTTCTATGGAAAAAATGCAATCATATTTTGTTAAATAATTCTGGTGATACTATGAGGAAAATGAGCCACAGTGAAAGGGCATGGTAATGTTTGTAAAATTCCCCAAAGTAAAATTTTCAACTGAAAAAAAATGTTTATAAATTAGAATAATACAGACTGAAATAATTGTCTAGGAAAGTGGCCTGTATTTGGATGTGTCAAATAAGTCTTATAGGTCATGGAACTAGTTCCATTATTTTTTTCCATTCTAGATGCCTTGAAACTTAATGTCTATCCAATGTCTAAAACTATAAAATGCCATCTAAAATGAGTTTTCTAAATTGTGAATTCACTTCCTCCCTGAAACATAAAAAAGGAGGGAAAAGATGTTTTATTCCGAGAGAGAGTTGACTCTTCGTTTGGTGTTTTATTAAAATAATAAGTCTAATTACAATAAAAAGTTCTAAATTTCTTTTTTTTAATCTTTTTATTTATTTTTGATGCAGAGAGAGACAGAGTATGAGAGGGGGAGGGGCAGAGAGAAAAGGAGACGCAGAACTGGAAGCAGGCTCCAGGCTCTGAGCCAGCTGTCAGCACAGGGCCTGATGCAGGGCTCGAACCCACAAACGTGAGATCTGACCTGAGCCGAAGTCGGAGGCTTAACCGACTGAGCCACCCAGGTGCCCCTAAAGGTTCCAAATTTCATATCTTAGTTTAAAACGGTTTGCAGAGGCCCCTGCATGATTCAGTCGGTTGAGCATCCAGCTCTTGGTTTTGGCTCAAGTCATGATCTTATGGTTCATGGGATTGAGCCCCACATCAGGCTCTGTGCTCACAGTGCAGAGCCTGCTTAGGATTTTCTCTCTCCCTCTCTCTCGGCCCCTCCCCTGCTCACACACCTCTCAAAATAAATAAACTTTAAGAAAATAAATAAATAAACATAAAAGTCCTTGCAAAGTTAATTCCAAACATGAATTCCTCTGCTTCTTAGAGCAGTCAGATTGGGGCTCACAGCTGGCTCTCCAGGACAATTTTACGGTTTAGCAAAAAATCATCTGTGGGCTTTGCCCCTGTAAGAGTTCTGAAAACGTTCAGTTCAGGCTCAACTTACCCAAGTCTCAGCACCAACTCCGTATTAATGGTCAAATACCATCATCTTTCCCTTTAATCAATTTCAGAACTTTTAAAAAATAGTAATCCCTTAGCTGTCAAATACTGCTGGGAAAGACTCTTAAATTGTGGTGGGAGAACTCTTCTCTGAATAAATTGGAACAAAGAAAAATTTCTCTGAAAAAGAAGAGAAGGTGGAGGAGAAACATCTGGCTTTCTCTCCTAAGGACCAACAGATTCTGTAATTCCTTCAGTTTTCATATCTGTAAGACACCAAGCCTTTTC
The DNA here is from genome assembly GCF_006229205.1 of Suricata suricatta. Lineage (NCBI taxonomy): Eukaryota > Metazoa > Chordata > Mammalia > Carnivora > Herpestidae > Suricata > Suricata suricatta. Next base: position 140,312,527 of record NC_043706.1, read on the forward strand.
CAGGTGACATTAGAGACATTTCAATTTCAAGTCCAAAGATTCCCGCTAAGCTTCTATAATTTATAACCTAACTCACTTCTGACCCCATAGTGAAACTATGAAACAGTTTGCCTCTGGGCATTAAAATAAAAGATTAAAATGACAAATATAATATTGCTATGTTGACATCCTCTCCAGTGGGATTGGAAAGGACTCCTTCAATCCAAGTTCACTTCCAAGTGGCCATCTTCCAAAGTGCATCATGCTCCTCTCTGAAGGCTCTTTGCAAAGACTTATGTCCATATAGGTAACATTTATGTCATATGTTATATCTTTTAAAGAATTTTCCAAATGTGAACCTTCTTTACTAGACAATACTCCTTAAAGATCAACCATTTCACAACCAACTTTTAATCTCTCCCTAGCAGCACAAATAGTTCTGTTCTTTATATTAGGAAATTATACACCTTGGAATACAAGCTATCCAAATTATAAGCCACCAGTATTCATGGAGTACTCGCTGTGTGTCCACAGATCTGCTTCTTGCTGTTGGGAATACCAAAAAAAGTACTCCTCTTTAAAAATTGCTAAACATCGTTGAAGATACAAGTAAATAATGCAGGATGGTAGGTGACAGAATGCTAAGTTACTGTAAGTGCTATAGAGTGGGGGGTGCGGAGACCCAAAAAGTTATCAAAGTTAAGTTGTCAGAAGAAGCTTTCTGGAAGATGTGGGCCTAGGATTGGCCTCTGCTCAGCAGTGGATGGAGAAAGGAGGTAGGCAGAGCAGCCCTTTTTCCAAGAAGGCAGCACTGGGAGAAGTCTGGAAAACAGTAAAGATTATAGTAGGAAAGATGGAGAAGGAGGAGTAGAGGCGCTTATGCTGTGATATGCAGGTGCAGCTGAGAGGCGAGTCCCTCCCAGCCAACCCGGAAAATGGAAACCCCAGACCGGTGCTGCTAGGATGGGCCCCGTGGCTGCTGACAAAGCGGGCGGCATAGACGCGAGGAAGCCAAGAGCACAGGCAAACCAGCCACGGACCAGAATGACTAGGCCAAGTCTCTTCCTGCCCGTGGCTCCACCCACACTCCAGGGAGTACACACTCCAGAATTGCTCCTTGCTACTTTCATCTCCTTCCTTCACGACTGACTCTTCTCCTTCCCATTAACCACTCACAGCCGTGCCAGTGAATGTGCCCATGGAAGAGCAGTCCACCCGTTTTATTCACATTCTGCCCAATCCTGATCAATTTCTTGACCAACACCCTTTGGAAGCAGTGGACAGTCTGCCCCTGCACAGAGCACAGAAAGGTCATGCCGCTGAGATGCCTGGACCTTGACATGTGCCCCTGCGTTAGATGGACACAGTCTGATACAGATTTATTAGCTATTTTGCAGGTCATGACAACTTTAATTCAAGTTCATGAAGTCTGCTCAACTCAGTAAAGAGAAACTTCACACAGTGTGGCTTAAAGTCCTTGACTTATCTATCTCACAGGATCAGCTCCGAACTGACTCAGTTGTCCTGCTCCCCACTCGGCCTTTTAGTTTAACCTCTCCATCCTCCTCTTCTCTGCCTGAAACTAGCCACATCTCTCCTTCCAGGCTCCTTACATGCATGCCAGACCATGGTGAGGGGAGAAGGGCCAAGAGGAAGGCCAGCGTCTATGTAGCTATACCTGCGCGGATCCTCACGAGGACCTGGGAGACATTTGTCCCTGCAGTTGGGGAGAGGAAGCAAGCTCTCTGGTCTTTCCATGTTTTGTGCTCAGAGGTGCCTGGACCAAAGAGGAGAACACGATGCCCTCATCTCTCCTCTACTTGAGCCCCTGTCACATCCTCCCTCTACCCTTGACAGATACCACTTGCCAGTCATAGCCCCTGCGTAATTTCAGAATCAGTTGACAATGGTCAAAGTTGGCCACAAGATGAAGCCCCTGTGCCCTCTCAGAGATAGGACTTTACACATGCAAGAGCCTGCCTACACCCCAGGCTGCCAGACTGGCCACAGCCCAGCCCAGGAATCCTAAGCACGCCATTACAGCATGAGAGCAAGTCCTTGCTTTGCTCACCTGGACTTGTGTTAAGTAGATATTATATAACATGCATTTGCAGACATTCCACTGCAGTAGGTGTGGAAACAGACAGATAATTATTTAGAACAAATAAAATAGTCTCCTATGCAGCCTACTTACTTGCCCAGAGTCCTTCATGCCTGCTCTGCTCTCAGAGTCAACCCCCGCTGACCAAGACAGCATCCTACAAACCACAGAGACCCATGAAAAGGGCATGAAGGTTGGTGACAGGCCAATATGATTATATTCATTTAGAAGTATTTATGACCAGGAGAAAGCATGAAGAAAGATTAGAGTCACATTTTTATAACCAAAGAATGCTTTCTGCTTTGGGTGTGACATCCACGGGTGCTGGCAGCTCTGGGGGCTCCTCAGGTGCTCTGACAAGGTGCCTCAGGTCTGCATCTGAGCATCCTTCTGAAGTGGTGGCTCTTAGTTCCAGTGTGGAGGCTCAGAGGAGAATGTCCTGTCCACCCAGGCACAAAAAGGGAAGGGAGAGGTGCTAAAGAGAGAGGAGAAACCAAGGAAGAGGAGGAGAGGAAGGAACAAATGAGGGGATGGCTAAGTGGGAAAAGTGAGCGGATGAGCAGCAAAGGGATGAGAAGGGTAAATGGAAAGTGTTTGTGTGTTGTTTGCATCGTTACAGGGAGTACACACTGAAAAATGTGAAAGCTGTCTGCTTCCCAATGGTACAGTGGGGGAAATGAGTTATCACCTGTGGACCAGAGAGATGAGGAACCCTGCAGCAGGAAAAGACAGACCATTCCCTGGAGGTGTCAGAGTAGGAAAACAACCAAGTATGACCTGGAAACACACCACATTAACTAAGATTCCCCCTTGGGAGAGTGACTCCCAGGAGGAGGCTCTGAGCTTCACACAACCAGCCCCTGCATCTTGCCTCCAGAAGCCTCCACCCCTAAACCAGCCCTCAGCCTCTCCTGATCTATTCTTCCAGCTGACAGCCTGCCCCCAGCAACAGGCCCACATCTCCCTGGGGTTGTGGCTGAATGTCTGCTCAGAGAGGCCAGCCAGCCTAGCAAAGGACATCTCCTGGGAGAAGATGGGCTAATGCAAAAAAGCTGGGACTTCAGACACATTTTCCTACCAAAATTTATGATGAATGGTGATATTACACAGTACTATCAGCCCAACTTTTGGTTCCCATTAAAGTCTTCTTTGGTACAATTTGCTTCATTGACGTTTTTTCACAACAATAGCATCATACGTGCTCTCAAATTTTCACCTTAACTGATTCTTGATAGGAATAGCCTGTTTCTTATCCTTGGTGGCCTTCTCACCAACTCATGTTTTATACCTGCTTCTTGGGAAACTTAAACAATGTAAAGACAAAGCTGGGATGGATGGATGGATGGATGGATGGTTGGATGGACGGATGGACGGATGGACTTATTGATGAACAGAGTGTGCCTGCCAATCAAAACAAGGAATTAGAAAAGGAATCTAGGGGGAGGGGGAAGGCCTGTAACAGTTTTTCTAGACATTCCTTTAGAAATAAATACATTATTTTCTAAATCACTTCTAGTAGGTTAAATTCTTTTTATGTGCTAGTGCCCAGAAAGTAATGACACTGTATTTCATTGTGTGAGAAAACGTCAGTGTAAACAATGATTTTAATCATGAGTTTTTTTTTAAGTGAAGAATGTTTGGTGTAGAGATGATGAGGGATAAGGATAATGAGAAAGACCCCGTGGGGGCTGAACATGACACTCCACATAAGAAATGTCAGTGGTTTCAATGTGTTAGTGGCAGAAGAGATGGAGAGAAATGGAAATCTCTGAGAAATATTTAAGAAATATAAAGAACGTTCTCAATAATGGGGAGTTGGATGTAAGTGAGAGCAATGAGTATAAGATGAAAACAAGTCTTTGAAACGGGAAACACTCAACAAGAAGCAAATTTGTAGGAAGGAGAGAAATAGTAAAGTTTCACTTTCATTCATTAAGATTTCCCCATCTGGGGAACATCCAAATGGAAATGTTCCCTAAAGCGTTGGATATTTGGTTCTGTAACTCAATAAGAAAACTGCCTAATAAGAAATAATAGGTTTAAGAGTCATCTGCTTTTAGAGGAAAACTGGAGTCCTAATGGAGATGGTCTATGGAATGTAGTATCCAGCGAGGGAGAAGTGAGGGAATCCTGAGAAACCTACATCTAAGGGACAGATAGCGCCCAAATGATACCAGGGAGGGGCAGCCAAAGACATAGAGAAATCAGGAGAACTGGCTTCCATGGAAGCCAAAAGAAGAGTGTGTTTAAAAAACGGGGGACAGAGTCAAAGATTTCCTCTAGAGGCAAAGTCAGACAATGACTGAAGAATGTTAATGGAACTAAGCAAGAACCCTTGCTCTTGGGGAGGGCAGTTTTCATAGAGAAAGAGAATGGAAACCAGATTACAACAAGCTAAACATTAAGTGAGACATGATAAAGGGAACAAGTGTAGACAACTCTTTTGAGAAAGTTGGTTGTAAAGAGAATAAAGGTCAAAATTCGATAGATTTTGTGGATAGGGAGAGATGTGTTGTTTGATTTAAAATGAAAAAGATATGGGGCACCTGGGTGGCTCAGTCAGTTCAGCATTCAACTATTGATTTCAGCTCAGATCATGATCTTGTGGTTCATGGGTTCAAGCTCCGTGGTGGCCTCTGTGCAGAACCTGGTTGGGATTCTCTCTCTCCCTCTCTCTGTCCTTCCCCTGCTCACACTCTCTTTCTCTCAGAATAAATAAATAAACTTTAAAAAAATAGTAAAGAAATTAAAAAGACAAACCCATGTTCAAATGAAGATATAAGCTCCATGAAACCAAAGATAGAAAAGAGAAAGGAAATAATCTATTCAATGAATAATCTATTTCCTGAAGAGGTGGGAAGACATGGCTGGAAGTACATACTAGGAAGAATTTGCCCAAGGTCAGAAGGGGCTCACCTCTTCCATCTTAATAGGAGAGAAGAGGGCAGATGGATGGCATGGTTAGAGCACTTTAAAAGTACTTTTCCTGTTGCTCTACAGTATACCCAGGACCTGTAGTATTTTACCTTCCACAAGTTATAGTCTGCTGAGAGTCCTGAAGTATATGAGTATTTTCCACCTCCATTAATTAACCATGGTATAACCTTCTGAAGACAGAGGCTCAATTAAAATAATTTCCCAATTTCTTCATTGTACATAGCCATCCTCCATGAAGATACTTTATACTCATAAAACAACATCTGAGCAAGTGGAGGTGGTTTTTGTGGCTAGAAGATTTATGTCTCAGTAGCATGGTTCTCATTTCCATAGTATGAAATATCTGCTTCCAAATTCCTCAAGATCCTCCTCCTTTGAGAAGAGGTTTTCTTTATTGTCATCTGATGTCGTTCATACTGTGTTAACATCCATAAACCTGCAAAGAATGGCATTCTTAAAATATAATCGCTTACCAGAGCCAAAGAGAAATTATTAGAAATATCACGTACTCTTTTATATTTCTCTCTGGAAAATGTTCTCAGTTCCATGAGGTTTCAATATCAATATTATAGAGATTTGTTTTTAAATTTTCAAAAATTCTGTACTATTCTCCAAAGGGACCCTTAAAGTGTACAGTTTCCTTTTTAAAATTCTGCCCTCGGCAAGCCAATTTAGTTTGGTTTGGTGTTTTAGTATTGTCAAATACTGCTTAAAAGGGAGAGGCGTTAGGAAAACATACAAACTTTTTGCTTTCCCAGTGGTTACTTGGTGTAGAACTGATCTCAAATGTATCTACAAATGTCTTTTTATAATTCTGCTTATATGAATGCAGTCCTGGCTGCAAGATACTTGGGAACTATGGTGGGGTATACCACACCGAGTACTATACAAATGTCAAGGCTTAATAATGTAAAAGTGGGGGGGTGGGGGCAGACACCTGTGGCTCCATTGAGCATCCAACTCTTGATTTCAGCTCATGTCATTATCCCAGGGTTGTGGGATCAAGCCCTGTGTCGGGCTTCACTGGGCATGGAGGCTGCTTAAGATTCTCCTCCTCTCTCTCCCTCTGCCCTCCTCCCCCACGTGTGTGTTCTCTCTCTCAAATAAAAATAAATAATAATAGTGTAAAAGTGGAACCACCGTTACCCTCCCAACTGCCTATTTCTTTGAAACCAAATGCGGTCTTACCACCAAGTAGGTTACCTAAACAACACTACCCTTCTCCACTCCTCCTAGGGCCAACTTGAACTCACCTTCTCCTTCCATGTACTCTTTCCGTTATCTGTAATTATGACTTATTTGTGTATATTTATGCTTTTCTAGTTTTTTTATCCTTACAGAAATTAATCTTTGTGACAGAAGAAACTGAGTTGACTCCCTTCTGTGTATTCCTACGCATAGGTATAGTTTGGGCACTCCATAAATACTTGCCTACTGACTAGTTGAAGATTTAGCCTTAAATATATGCAAATGAAATTCATCTCATTTTCTAACGCAGATTGGTTGGTAGTATAGCTGTGTTACACGAGATTTTGAGCATTTGTCCACCCCCAGGAGAATATGTGGCCACCATCAGTTAAAATTGTCTACTGTAGAGACTTCAGGGATGGTGAGAGGAGGTAGGGAATCTGCAAACCTGTGCCAAGTATTTGACATCTGTCTTTCAGGGGATATTGAATAGTTGGTGAGTTATAGATAAAAGGGTTTTAAGATATGATAATGTGTAGATTTTCCTTTAATTAGTTTGCATGATGAATTTAAACAGCCTTAAATATAGTATGTGTTTGGTTGATTGGTAGATTTGGTGGGGGTTGGGGGTGTGGGGAGTGGCTTCCGTCTCTTTAGTCTGACTAATTTTTGGTCACACAACCGTTTCATAAAATTATATTGGGATTATATGCATCCTGGTTTACAGTAGTTGTATTTTCTTGAAAGACATAATCTTACATAAATAGATTTGTGTCTTGGTGAATATTTTCTATATAAACATTTTCTACCAATATAAATAATTTGATTAGAAGCTATTACATAGGGAGAAATCTAGTTTTATTTCCTTTTTTTTTGGCTTAAGCTAAACAAAAATGTTCAACAAAAATGTTCAATGCAAGGTCAACAATATTATTTTCAAAATAATACTTTTTTTTAAGACAAAGCAAGTTGGAATGGTCTCTTTGTTCTTCAGTTACTGTCTCTAAAGCCACATTTCTGTTCTCATAAGATAGTTCCCGTGAAAAGAAATTGAAGGGCTGTAAATTACATTAGTGTAAAGTCACAAATTAATCACTTTCTAACCTATTTTCTCTTGAACACTCTTTCTTTGTAGAAATTCTGCCACAAAATGCCTCACACCATTCAATTTTATAGGTTATTACTGCTTGTTTTGCTTGGTATTTTAATCCAAGTCATTAGGAAAACACTGTCATTCCAGCTACCATTGTCCTACTTGACATCAATAAGAAGATGCTTTATTTATAGTATCCAGGGTTATTTATTCCCTCCACAAGGTATATGCATTTTCTGTACTGCTAAAATCCCCAGGGTCTTTCATTGATCACTTCGATGAAGGATATGCTGTAAGGAAGAGCTGTGGATGATAGTTTTATCAAGCCATTTATGTAAGATTGCAGTTATATTTCCATTTGGGTTAATTGAATAAGAAAATATTGGACGATGGTATGGACTAACATCAGAATTAATTTTGCTCTGCAACTGATTTAATGACTAAAATGTTCATATGCCTATTGTTGAAGAATGTATTATATTGTAAATGAAACAAAGACTGTCGTTGATCTCTCTTTTATTCCATTATACTATACATGAAAATATGTATTGATTTAGGAAAATATTTCAACAGGCAAGTTTTATAAAGCAGTAAGCAATTAAATTCAATCAATTCCAGAGTTCAAAACTCATCTTTTACATACAAATATTGGTGCTAATTTAGTTGAATCTATCACCTATGATAGTATCATATTTGGGGAGAAAGATTTAAACATGAGGGTAGCACAGAATTTGGAGAGGAAGTTTTTGTCAAGTGCTGATGTAATGAAAGAAGAAGTGATGTGACATAGATTGGTTAGGCTCTCGGTTCCATCTGAAGGAGCCCTCTTTTCCTGGTGTTCCGCGCAGGGCATCGGAGCTGGGTGACCGCTGGCCATCTCGGAACAAAGAAGAAGCGCTTTCAACACCCATCATCATGGACATGCACAGTCTCAACTCTCACACTTTGAATAACTCTTCTTTGAGTTCTATTGACTTTAATCTTAAGTTTTCTCAGTGTTACAGAATGGAATGTTTAGACTCCTCAGAATATTCCTCTCATGTAAGAAGCTCTCCCACCCCCAGTAAAGGTCTCCCCAGATGTTATCTCTTCTGTATTTCTATCAATCACTCTTTCTTCTTTGTCTTTCATGGTTCAATTAGACCATCTCCTAATACCTCAACATCACTTTTGATTTGTAAACACTGATAAGATTTTTCACTCTTTACCAATAGTCATGAGTTTCATGAACAAAAAGATAGTGTGTGTCCGTGTCTATATCTCCAATAACTGGCCTAGTGGTCAGCACATGGTGTGTGCTAAGTATGTTTATTAAAGCAATTGAAAGAAAGCTTTTCAAATTTCAGATCCAAATCTCATCACCTAGATGATGACTTGAAAAAGAGCAATGATTCTTTTTGAGTATGTTCCTCTTTATAAAATGAGGCTAATACGATTTCTCCGGGTTGTGAGGACCAAATAAAATAATAGTTGAGATGCAAGAATATTGTTATTTTTCTAGCTTCACACAGGAGGAATTGCATCAAGATATTCTAAGCGTCTGCTTGGTGTGCTCTTATGCGTTGTTGGCCCTCAGCAGGCACTGCCTGCTGCAATAAGTCTTCTTTCATAATCATTTTCTTAAGGCACTTGCCTGGTCTTTTGATTTCAAAGACTACCTTTTAAAAGGAAGACCCTCCAAGAACTACACTTTAGTATTCGGTCACTAACCTCTCCCCAGATTCATGTCTGTAATAATTACAACCAAGAATCCCTAGTTGGACACCGTGGTCCTTCTATGCAGAGAAATTAAATGTCTGCCCCAACTCCTTATCCATCATGCCATTAGGTGATGAAGCATGACAGCCTGGGAACCATCACCCTCTCCCTTTTCAGCCCACACCACAGGCACGTCCATGCTCTCCCACACTTGGAATGCACTTGTGAATTGTTGGTCTAACTGAGCTAAAGCAAGGGCTTCTACTCGGCTTTTGTTTGGCAAGTGGAACCCTGGGTGGGGAGATGGGTGGAGGGGGGAGGAAGTGTTGGGAGAAGATTGGGGTGTGGGCTGGACTGTGTTAAGGAAGAGGAAAAGAAAGCTGTAATAGGGAAAGGAAATTTAAGAAAATGGGCAGAAATATCTTTTTAAAGCTTAGGAAAAGTTTGGTTTTTCTGAGGTAGAGAACACTCGACCACCTCGTGAAGCTCCCACAAATGCCATAATCGAATATGTAATGCTTGTTTTTGGTGTTGAATTTGGGGTCTAGTGAAGAAGCATGAGATCAGGGGGATGGAGGAGGCAGGGTCAAACATAGGCAGCTGCCTTTCTATCAACATTTGTTGCTTCTCTGGCCTGTGGTGCTTATTAGAATCATCTGGGGGCTCCTGGGTAGCTCAGTCGGTTAAGTGTCAGACTCTTGGTTTTGGCTTAGTTCATGAGTTCATGGTTTGTGAGTTCAAGCCCTGCTTTGGGCCCCATGCTGATGGCTCGGAGCCTACCTGCGATTCTGTCTCCCTCGCTCTGTCCCTTCCCCACTCACTCTCTAGCTCTCGCTCTCTCTCTCTCAAAAATAAATAAATATTAAAAAAAAAAAAAGAATTGTGGCACCAGGGTAGCTCAGTCTGTTAAACATCTGACTCTTGATTTGGGTTTAGGTCATGATCTCACAGTTCTTGAGTTCGAGCCCCACATTGGGCTCTGGGCTGACAGCGCAGAGCCTACTTGGGATCCTTTCTCTCCCTCTCTCTGCCCCTCCTCAACTTTACTCTCCCTCTTTCTCTATCTCTCTTGCTCACAAAATAAATAAATAAATAAATAAATAAATAAATAAACAAACCTGAAAAAAAAGAATCATCTGATTCCTCTCCCTCCTCTGACACCACCCTTACCAGCCACCAGAGTCTTACTCTCTGCCAGTGTAATAAGGCTGAAAATCTGCGCTCTTTGGGCTGTTTTCTCAGTATGATGCAGATTAATAATCTTAAATATTTCTTTTTCCAATGTCTGTTCCTGCTTTGCTTTTTGGTGCTTACAAGGTCAGTCTTCTTTAGATGTAAAAAGGACACAGCCTAGAACTCTGTGTTCACTTATCCAACAATTGATGTGCACTCCTGGCGGGCAGTACCGTGCTGGAGTACGTAGCGCAGAAGAAAGGACCAAAGAACATTCCTGCAACTGAATCTCAGCTCTGCCCCACGAGCTGGGCATCTTAAGCAAGTTACTGCCCCTAAATAAATCGATGCTGTACAGGTTTTCTTCACAGCCTGTAAGTTGGAATCTTCTTTTATTCCTTTGCCATGTAGGTATTCATGTTCCAGAAAGATCTCTCACGACATCTATTTGAAATTCTACAGAAGAAAAAGTTGGATTACTTTTTTAATGATTTCTAACTTCCCAGGAAAAGCAACTTAAGAATGTCTTTGATATATTTATATGCCAATGTTCCTTCAATTCTAATAGAAATTATGTATCAAATTGATGTTTGATATTTTCAAGCATATTTTCTAATCAAAATGTTTCTTTACTGTTTATTTTTGAGAGAGGGAGAGAGAAAGGGAGCATACACGAGAGTAGGGGAGATATGCAAGAGAAAAAGGGAAACAGAGGATCCAAAGTGGGCTGTGTGCTGACAGCACACACACACACACACACACACACACACACACACACACACACACTTTTTTCCTGTTTTAAGTCTGAATAATCATAGAGTTAAAGACTTTGTTTTAAATTCTAACCTATAATCCTTTCTGGTTTTCTTTTCTTTTTTTTAATATTTAAAATCTTTTTCTTTTATAGTTTATTGTCAAGTTGGTTTCCATATAACGCCCAGTACCCTCCTCCATGTCCTTTCTGGTTTTCTTCATGTGAAAATCCAATAAAGGCTTGAGAAGATAAAGTGAGATCATGTCAAAAATATCCAGTTGGATATTTTGTTGGTTTTTCCCCAGTGAGAACATATAAATTTATAGGAAACTTCTGCAGTGCATGGGTTCCACACTAGCTGTTGCCTTTTCCTTCCTGACTGAGTTAATGAAATTTACATGGTGTACAAAATCTTTAGACGAGGGGCCTGTGGGTGGCTCAGTGGTTAAGCGTCCGACTTTGGTTCAGGTCATGATCTTGGGGTTTGCGAGTTCCAGGCTCATATCAGGCTCGCTGCTGTCAGCACACAGCCCACTTTGGATCCTCTGTTTCCCTTTTTCTCTTGCATATCTCCCCTACTCTCGTGTATGCGCCCTTTCTCTCTCCCTCTCTCAAAAATAAACAGTAAAGAAACATTTTGATTAGAAAATATGCTTGAAATTTCATCTCCCTTCTCCTTGCAGCATTTTTAGGTAAAGGGTAGTCAACTGATGGATTGCAGTAAGGACTAATCACTAACAGGTGTATCAGCACTGATGCCATTCTATTAATTAGTGCCACTGTGTGCTGTGCATCTGACAAGTGCAAGTTACCTAGTGGGGCAACATTGACTTTTTTTCCCCTTATGCCTTCCTCAGTGCAATTCAGATGCATTTGGAGAGCGCCACTTGGAGGTGGGTAGATTCTAATCTTCGTAGCATTTTCCTCTTGATTTATAAGGCTCATTTTCTTTTTTCAGTTATATGAAATATCTTCCCTAATAAAAGACCAAAGAGACAGTATTTTTAGCATCACACACAGAAGGGCGATATGACAATATAAAAATTTCCTATGATCTAGCAAACATTTACAAATAAGGAAAATGAGGATTGCTCATCCAAAGTATTTTGTCCTCGATAGATTTGGTTAATAAGGCAACTAGAAAAATTAAATATGAAGAAGCCACAGCACCTTTAGAATGCTTAACAGATAACCGAGTTGTGTCATTTATAGTAACAAATGTTTTCAGGCTGAAAAAAAATCTTTTTTCATTTTATGTGAGAAGAGGATGTCTCCAAATATTATGGGGACTTCTTTTGTTGGCAAATGAATTCAAACCTAAACCAATATTTAAATGGGCTTCAATCATGAATTGCAAATTGCAGCTGAAATGAGCATTGTTTTGCTGATAGTTTTGTCTGAAAACAATTGTCTTTTCCCCTACCTAGATAGTGCATACTTGATTGTGGTTTTTTTTTTTATTTTGGGGTTATTTTCTTTGTAACAAGCCAATAAAGGAATTAACCAGCCAATACCTGAATAAAGGAATTAACCCAGGGAGACCGTAGTGGTCCTGACCCACGTTTGACTTTCCTCTGTACAGAAGTGTCATCCAGGAGCTTTGTTCTCGCGGTGGGAGCGTTCGGTGCCCTTGGTTGCACACTCCATGTGGGAAGCCACAGTTCTGTCATTAAACAAGTGTCCCTAGCCCCAGAGTCTCACTCAGGCTCCACAGCTGGCTGTAGCTGACACGGCCACACACAGTCACTGTGAAGACCTGCGTCTCACAAGGCAAGGGACAAGCCCGTGCTCGGCACAAACACACGCCTTTGGTAAAACCGTTAAGCAGACCGTACTTGGCCGGCACAGCCATATCCAAGAGTGCGCTTGCACCCGTAGGTGTGTTTTTAAGTTATATTCCTAGGCTCTCGAGGCTCTTTCTGTGTTTGTCAGGAGAAACTGTTCTTGCCTTCTGGAAGACGGGATAGATAGTTGGAATCCATGTACACACATGCACACACCCGTTCGTGACCAGGAGCGCACACTATGGTCTCCAGGCACCGTCTCATCCGCCTGAGGTGATCTTCTGGGGGTTCTGGACACGGACCTGCGCGTTGATCCTCTCACATAACTAAAGATGCTTAGAGACCATGGGGCGCCTGGGTGGCTCAGTTGGTTAAGCATCCGACTTCGGCTCAGGTCATGATCTCACAATCCATGGGTTGGATCCCCGAGTCAGGCTCTCTGCTGGCAGCTCAGAGCCTGGAGCCTGCTTCTGATTCTGTGTCTCCCTCTGTCTCTGCCCCAGCCCTGCTCGCTCTCTGTCTCTTTCTCTCAAAATAAAATAAAGACCTTTAAAAAAATTTTTTAAAAAAGAAGATGCTTAGAGACCAAGGCAACTTGAGTCAAAACCTGAAATCTTGACTTGATTGAAATCTCTTATCTCATTTAGAAGATAAATAATTGCCTTAATTGTTGATGATTAAGAGGGGGGAGGGAGAGGACTTTATTCTGGCGGTTCAAGGCCCAGCCGTGAGACTTAGTAAGGGAAACCATAGGACCCCATAGGACACGTCTCATACTGGCTAAGGGCACAGGGCCTGTGGCTCATGTTAGAAACTAAATGTGGTCAGACAGAGCGCGCAGAGACTAAGCAGGCATTTACAAATCTAAAAGGACCTAACAAGCCCTTCTTACATTTGTGGCCGCTGATTATAGTATAGGTTTTCTCTGCAGCCAGTTTTGTGTGTTCATTCGGTGATTCACAAAGATGACTGTTTTTCGTACTGTGTTTGATTCAATTTCACACAAGGCTGAAGTGTCTTAATCTATTATATATTCTTTATTTCATCTTATAGACCAGGATAGGGCGGTTCATTTGATACCATTCATTCAGATTGTCTTCAGTAGGCTTTTTTATTCTTTGGTTTGGGTTTGGTTTGTTTCATTTTGTTTTCCTGAAAGGAAGAGGCCTTTCTTAGATCTCTCCCTTAATTTTTCCAGTTACATTTAGTTCTGATAGAGCTGATTCACAGCACTTTTCTATATGAGCTCAACCAAGGATCTATCCCTGAATCATCCGTTATTTTCTGTCATATTTTGTAATATTGGACAAAGGGGACTTAAAATGTGCACATTTTAGACATTAAAAACACAGTTCGGAACCTTTCCTTTGTACAAATAATGTAAGAGCCCCTCTGTCATGGGAATGACCTGCCCGTCTTTGTCATGTGCTTCCATTTATAAAAGGGATTCCTGGCTGTTTGCACTATGTATTTCAGAAAAGAAAGCTTGATACTATCTATATTTCATCCCACAAGGCCCCATCTGATCAGTTCAAGAGCAGTGAGGCTGAATCCAGCCCTGGAAATTACAAGTCCAACCGACTATTGTGACTTTAAAAACCTAATTTAAGACTACGTGAAATATTGCTTTGCTTCGCAAAATATCTATCCTCTAAAAGTACCAACCCATTCAGTTGCCAAACTAATTCTTCATTTTGATGTCATCTTTAGGGAGCGTAAAAGTGAACAGTGCAAAACTGAAAGTTTTTCAAACACAAATGGAGCCAGAACTGGAGATTTGGACGTTGGTAAACATTAGAGCCACGAAGAAATCGTGGAGCTCTAAAAGGCGGTGGAGGTTTTAATAGAGGAAAATATATTCTGTTACCTCCCTGTCTGTAGTAACTCCACAACACAAAAGCTAACCACCCTCTGCGTGAGGGAGACAGACAGGACCTCCTCCCTTTCCACCATGGGCTACCGTCACCATTTTTGACAGTGAGATCTTTTTTTTTTTTTGAGAGATAGAGAGAGACAGCGTGAGCAGAGGAAGGTCAGAAAGAGAGGGAGACACAGAATTCAAAGACAGTCTCCAGGCTCTGAGCTAGCTGTCAGCACAGAGCCCGACGCGGGGCTCAAACCCACAAACCATGAGATCATGACCTGAGCTGAAGTCGGACACTCTTCCCACTGAGCCACCCAGGTGCCCCTACAGTGAGATCTTTAAGTCAGTTTCTATTTCTGAGACTAAAATCTCCAACAAATAATATTAATTTTGAGCATTTCATACATTAAAACTAATTCAAAGCAAAGTAAGACAAGAGATTACAATACTTTGTTTTTTCTTGAGGATGCTTCACATGCATTCAGTCGTAGATTATTATGCCCTTATCTTTTAAAGTCCATTCTGGCAACACTTTTTAACTTAATTCTACACTGTAAACTATCACTCTTTCAGAAATAGACAATTCCATCAGAATTATAATTGTAGCCTAAAGATAAATTTAATTTAGTTGGAGCACCTGGGTGGCCCAGTCAGTTAAGCGTCTGACTTTGGCTCAGGTCATGATCTTGTGGTCGTGAGTTTGACCCCTGAGTCAGGCTCTGTGCTGACAGCTCTCTCTCTGCCCCTCCCCAGCTCATACTGTCTCTCTCAAAAATAAATAAATAAATAAATAAATAAATAAACATTAAAAAGTTTTTTTAAAAAAGATAAATTTAATTTAGCAGATTTTCAGACTGAATACTTTTAATATTGATCAAGGAGAGGAGTACCTGGATGGGGGGCTCAGTCAGTTAAACATCTGACTCTTGATTTTGGCTCAGGTCGTGATCTCACATTTGGTGGGTTTGAGCCCCACGTCAGGCTCTGTGCCTACAGTACAGAGCCTGCTTGGGATTCTGTCTCCCACTCTTTCTGCCTCTTCCCCACTTGCTCTCTCTCAAAATAAATAAATAAACAGTAATATACATATTATCAAGAAATATAAATACATACACACACACACACACACACACACACACACATATAAATCAAGGAGGACCTGAGTTAAGTACAACTATATTCAGTCCAAAACAATCTACTCAGGCCAGGCTTCCCTCTATCGGTCTGGATAGCCATGTGTCAGCACAGCTGTAGGGACCATGATCAGGGAGGACAATGAATCAGAGGGTTGATAGAGTTCTGTCCTCTCCTAGTCTTTCTTTGTTTCCGTTCCTTGGTGACCTCATTCAGTCTTCCCCCTTCAACACTGTCCGCGCCCTGGTGCCCTGTACCTGACCCTGCTCCACACTTCTAACGCCTCAGTCCAGCCTCCTAATAAGCAGCTGCTTTGGGTGGCCAGTAGGCACCTCACTGAACACATTCGAGACAACTCCTGACTTGCCCCTGGATGTTTTCTGCCCCACATCTAGTCAATGGGACTGCCATCCACCGACTCACCAAGAACTAGACAGTCCTCTCGCAGCCTTCATTTCCTTCACCTCCTGCCTCCAATCTGATGGTAACAAGTCAAGTGTTCTACTCCGCTATCTGGGTGAATCTGGACATTCCTGAGTCCTACCAGACCCTCTCACCTGGATCGCTACGACAGCTTCTGAGAAGTCCCTCTGTTCCCACTACTGTCCGTTCCCACTTCAGGCACCAGAATGATCTTTCTCAAAATTAAATGAAATTGTGTTTCTCCTTTGCTTTAAAAGCCTCCAGTGACATCCCACTACGTTTAGAATAAATTTCAATGTCCTTATCATTTCACATAAGACATCACATCATCTGGCCCTTTACCTAATTCTTTGGTTCCATCCCCCCTCTTTCTTATTCAATATTCATGGTTCAACATCCTCCCCTTCCACCAGACATCTTAATTTCTTCACGCTCCAAGCTCGCTCCTGCCTCTCCGCCTGGAACATTCTTACCTTGGTTCTGAACATGGCTCCCTTCTCCTCTTTATTCAGATTGCTGCTTCAGCGCCTCCTTCTCACAGAGCGATTCTTTGACCGCTCTACGGATCCAGACCTATGGGCCCTGACACACTCTGTTCCCAGGCCCGTTTTATTTTCTTCATAATATCCGCAACCATCTGAAATTTAGAATATTTACAGTACATACATCTAGAATATTTATACAGCTGTTTCCTTAGAAGTTGTAAGACTCAGCCAACTACAATGGCGGCACCGTGAGAACAGCGAGTCCACCTTGTTCAAAGTTGCCCTCATTCCCAGAAGGCGCTCAGAAAAGATTTTTGAATGACTAAGTTCGAAACCCTCATTTACATAAAAATACTCATTCACTATTTCTACATACTGATTTCTCCACTTCTTTTCACAAAGGATTTGAAAGCTTTAAGCAAAAACATATACAAGACAGGTCAAAAATAAAAATCTAGCACCAAAGAAAGATATATTGGGTGAAAAAAACGTAAGACGCTCGGTTACAACATTATCATGAGAAAGTAGGAAAGTACACTGTGCCTTAAGTGGACCAAACTTTTCTTAAGATTAAATTCTAACAAAGTTCTCCGGGGAGCTTTCACACAGGAAAGGACAATGTCCACAGCAATATTTGTAAAGCAAATGCAATGGTCCTTTTCAAATGCCTGTTTCTTTGATAATGGCCAAGGGCCCAAATTAAAATGCAATACAATGAAGGAGAATCATTAAGGGGCTGAGTTAATACGCTCCAAGAATATAGTATTCTGGTGTCCTTACTTGAACCAAGAAATGACTCGCATCTAGAAACTTCACCTAATCACATAGTCAGCATTGTTTATTGCTATGAATTAAGGTGATTTCAGTAATTCAATGAAAACCTTGCATTAAAGAAACAGGAATATAAACACGCCTGTATTTAGCCTGTTCCAACGAGAAAGTCCTCCATCTGCTGGGCGGGGTGGGAGCCTCCATTTGCCATGGCCCTGGAAGAAAGCGCGTTATTTTCTCTTATCAATATTCTTCCACATATTTTTCTATTCTCTATTAAAGCTTGCTCATGGGACAGTTTTTACTGTTAACTCCTTTTATCCCATTTCTCTTCTTGGTCTGTGGTCTATCTTCAGTCTTAGTTTACTTACCTGTAACATTTTTTTAAAATCACTATTGTTACTAAAACTGGTAAAAAAAAATATCAAGAGTTGCCATGTACTTTATCTTCTGAAAACTGATACTAAATCGTTATCACTACAGATATTCTGTCACCTATGGTGACATTCAGGAGTTGACGTAGAGCAGAACCAGAATTTAATTTGAGTCATATTAAATGTTCCTTTGACAATATTTTAATCAGGTCTAATTTTAAAGGCATTGTTGGAAAAGTATTTCTGGACAGTCTTTGGTGAGCCTCAGGTGAAAGCCGTGGGCATTTCTACTAGGATCCTCCCTCCACAATGGATCTTCAGGAAACATTCACAGTGGGGATGCCTGGGGGGCTCAGTTGGTTAAATAGCTGCCTCTTGATTTTGGCTCAGGTCATGATCTCAGGGTTCATGGGATCGAGCCCCATGTCGGGCTCTGTGCTAAGAGTACAGAGCCTGCTTAGGATTCTCTCTCTCCTCCTCTCTCTCTGCCCCTCCCCTGCTTGTGCTGTCTCTCTCTCAAAAATAAACAAATAGATAAATACACTTAAAAAAAAAAGTGTTTCTCACTTTTTCCCTGTGAAGTTGTTTTTTGTTTTCCGTGTTAAAACCAGGATCCTTTGAAGGCTGAGCTTCTGTAATTCTGGCCCAGGTGGAAACACATCCCAGTGTTTACAGACACAGCATCTCCCTCCAGCAACAGGCATCCTGGAAGAACCGAGACCCTTTTAACTTTGCTGCGAAATCACCCCCAAGACAGTGGACACGCGCACCCCACGCAGAATGGCGAGCAGCGTCTTCAGCGCTCCCTGCGACTTTGCAGAGGGCAGCGAGACGATGCAAGAAGGGCACCCTCGGTGCCAGGCAGGAAGGTTCTAGAATGTTGCGGGGACAGGGGGAGGAGGCTGTCACAGTCATGTGCCCCCGAGAAAAATGTCCCCTTGTATTTTTCATTCAGCTGTCACTGAGAATCAAAGAATGCATTGCTGATTGCTGTTGTTTGTAGGATTTTTTTGTGGCTCACAACCAGATGACCACCCTTTGCTGAAAACCTCATTGTATCAGGTTTACTCAGCCCCTTTCCAGGATATCTTGTGTTCTTTTTGTTATTGCACAATTTGTGCTCCCCGCCGCCAACATTTTTTGCTACCACATTGCTCGATGATTCTAATATATGCCATCAGTAGAAATACTTTCTCATAATGTAAGCACAGAATTCCAAGGACCAGAGGACACACACCCCATAATGTCAGTTGTCTGACGGCGAATCTGAGCGGTGCCCTGCTGTGGCAACCCCAACTCTCTGTCCTATCAAGCCGCAGCATTCCCAATTTCCGACTGAAGTCCAAATCTAATCCAAAAATCTATTTGACATCTTACGACTATTAGATTTTCTAATAATCCTGAATAAGTAATGACCATACCCACTTCTAGACAAAGCACATGCCCGTCTACCAGTTTAATGCAAAACCAAGCCCCTGGCTTGTTCCCGAAGAGACCAGAACGTAGGAAGTCACTTGAATTTTCCCTGTATGGTGTTTTCCCAGCCATAATAGAGAGAGAAGCACGTATATAAAAGAAAACAGTATCCCCTGGACACTTCCTGTCTGAAAACTGATACAGTCTAGTGTGGCCTGGACACCGACTCTAAGGTTCACCCGAATCTCTGGGTCTTTTTAAGTCGGCCAGTAGAATGGCACTTGCCCTCAGACTCCAATTTCTCTTTACACCCCAGCGTGACACAAATGACATGACTCATCATTTCAAAAGATCTGAAAGCACTTTCAAATACAGATTGTCCCTTTAAAAAAAAAGAGTGTCCAATTTCCCAGTTTCCACGAAATGCTGCTATATTCATTTGTCGTGTTCATTCTGAGTTTGTAGGGCCAAAGTAGTAGCTAATTGGCTCATGATTGCCGATAGAAATCCACTTCGGTTGCAGTAATGCAGGAGGAAGTCACGGCTTAGTTTTGGTCAGGGAGCCTTGGCCTTTTAGAAACAGGACCCTGAGCAGCCGGAAACGAACCCGGCCCCCCGGCCTGGAGCATGCGGTCCATGCCAGGTTCACAGGCCACGTTTCGAGCACATGATCGCACCCCTTGGCTCAGGGTGGTCTGCGGGGAGGGCACTGAATGCCAGGCCGGGCACACTTAGCAGCCCTGCAGCGGTTCCCGCGGTTCCTGGCAGCGGCCCCGGGGCCAGGCCAGCCCGCACAGGTTAACGGCTCCTCCGGGGGCCCCCCCGGGGTGCCTCCCCGGTGCCAGCTGAAGTTGGAGGCAGAAAAGGCTGTTGTTGAAACCCAAGAGAGTCCTTTTGTGCCAAACCACCATCACACCTCTTTTGTCCCTCTCAAAAGGGAAGTGACGGCAGCTGGCTGGTCTGAGCCCAGGCGTCCCCATGGGGCTGGTCAGATGACAGGTTCCTTCCCCATGGGCAGTTTCGACCACAAGGGATGGCAGTGAAGGCCCCTCGGCCAGGACGCATCTTCCGGGACCACCACCGGTGGCATTCTCCAGGGGCCACAAGGTGACCCGTACACGTTGCAATCATTACATTGTCCGGCACCCAAAATACAGTCACCCTGCGTGTGTCCGCTTAAGATCCGTCTATCCATCATGTACGCCGAAGTGACAGCTAAGGAAACAACACAGAGCTGGGACAAAGAAGAACAGAGAGGCAGGAAGATGGACAGCCTACCCGGCAGCTGCACCAAAATGTGCCGTAAAACTGAACTTGCCTCACACCGGTTGAAAAACAAGAAGCAAAAAATCCGGGGGTTTTTGCCCAGTGATTGCCCGTAGTGGTGCTTGGCTGGGAACTAACACACCGTGGAAATGCCTAGGGGTCTCGTCCACAGCCTCTCCGTGTAGTTGGAGGCGAGCACTGCACTTTACTGCTTTTAAAAATCGCACATATTAGGAAGGAACTGGATTAATAAAGCTTTTATTGGAACTTCTGAAACCACAGTCCTGCACTCTTTAGGTTCTTGCGTCTTCTATATTCTAATGAGAAACCATCCATGAGCTTGTGTGTGAATCACTATGTTTTGGTGTGTTTGTGGATCCTAAACTGGCTTCTCAATATTCAGTCAAAATCTTTAGTAGCTTACATGGAAGAAACATGCCTTTCCCGTGGGTTCTCAGATATTTTCAATAACTATCTTGGATACATTCTTAGATTATATTAATTTCCCTCCTTAGCCTTCTGATTCTTTGGCTAAACACTCCATGAGGTCATCACTGGAAGCCATAGTGTCATTAATCCCCATTATTGGTCCATTGTATATTGCCGTCCTTGGGACCCCCACAGATAAAGTACAGGTACCAAACAGAAGCGACAGTTCATTGTTGGCATGTGATATAAAGGCAGAAATATAAATTTCCCAGTTTCCACAGGACTCAGACCTCCAGGACGGCTGAGACATGACCATTTAACAAATAGGTATGTATTCATAGTTATTTCTACGGGAGACAGGGACACCTGAGTTGGAGTTTTTGTAATTTACTACCTGCGTGACTTTGCATAAATTTCTTAACTTCTTGGTGCTTCTTAAAATGGGATGATAGGGGCGCCTGGGTGGTTCAGTTGATTAAGCGTCTGGCTTCGGCTCAGGTCATGATCTCACAGTTCGTGGGTTCGAGCCCTGCATGGGGTTCTGTGCTGACACCTCAGAACCTGGAGCCTGTTTCGGATTCTGTATCTCCCTCTCTCTCTCTCTCTGACCCTCCCTTGCTTGCACCGTCTCTCTCTGTCTCTCAAAAATAAAAAAAAAACATAAAAAAAATTTTAATGGAATGATAATAATACCGGCAATTATTACTGTTACTATTATTATTTTGGTGAAGATGGAGTGAAACAAGGCTTATCCCTGGTATCGGACAGCCACCTCCATTCCTAGAAAACCTCATGACCATGGCAGTAGTTTGTGTTACTTCTCGAAACCACAAAGTGCCCCCAGGTGTGTCTTCGGAACCTGCTTCCCAAGACCCCAAGCTCCGAGTGACAGGTGACTTACAGGCGTCATGAAGTGACTTATGGGCCTTGCTTGTGTGAGATAAGCCATCCTCTGCTTACTGGCAAGCTTTCTATCCATTCTCGAATGTTCTACAAGGCTGTTGGTCACTGAGCATGTGCCGGGCACCTGTCTCCAAGCGAGGCAGGGACGCTGCCCGCCCAGAGTTTTATCTCCGGGTAGGAAAGAGACAAGCAAGGGGACAAATTGAGGAGCAGGAAATGTCAGAGGTGGAACTGTTCCGCAGAGAATAAGATGGAGAGAGGAGGTGGAGGCAACGGGGGAGGGGGCACGGATGGAGAGCGTGGTGTTTGGTGGCAAGCCCACCCGAGGAGTCTGGGGCAGAGGAGGGCACGCCTGGGGCAGCCGGGGAGAGAGCCTGGTGGCAGGGCTGGGCTCGCTTTCTGGAGAGCCCTGACTGAGCCTTGAGTTCGCATCTCAGTGTTCCAGCCTGCGATCTTTCTGCGCCTAAATTCCGGCTCAGCCACGGTCCCGCTGTCAACTCGATCCTTTATTTTTCAACGTTTATCTCCGAGGGGCAATTAACCAGTGCTTGCTTCCTTCAAGGGCTCACAAAGACGTTTCTAACCTGTTGACAAGGAGGAGATGTAATTAGAAAAGGCTCTTAACAAAAGGCCCATAGTGACCCTATTACATCCTTAGCAGTCACTTAGCAAACTGGCCGCCCAACCCAGCAACACCACCTCAGGGTGTTTATCTGACAAAATGGAGACACAATTTGAAGAGACGTATGTGACACTCTGTGCCTTGCGGCATTCTTTACAGCTGCGAAGACAGAAGGCCACCTGCGTGCACTGAGAGGCGTGTAGCTCGGTGTATGTATGTGTGCATGTGCAATGGAATATTGCTCAGCCATAAGCAAGAACACAGTCTTTGTGACAACACGGATGCATGTACAGGGCATTCTGCTAGGGGAAATAAGTCCAAGAAAGACTAACATTGTATGATCCCACTTATATGTGGAATCAAAAAAAGAAGAAGAAGAAGAAGAAACAGAACGAAACAGAAATGACTCACAGATACAGGAAACAATATGTTGGTTACCAGGGGAAGGAGGAATTAGGGGTGGGTGAACCAGGTGAAGGGGATTAAGAAGTACAAACATCCAGTAATGGGAATGTAACATACAGCAGAGGAAATAGAGTCCATAATACTGTAATGACTTTGTAGAGTTACAATGGTAACAAGACTTATCATGGGATCCGTATAGAAATATCAAGTCACTCTGAAATGTACCTGAAACTAATAGAATATTGTATGGCAATTATACTTCAATAAAAAAAATTGTAAGCCTGGGTCACAAGCAGTATTAGAGAGAAGCCTTGAAACTATGAGTGAGTAGATTGTTAGATTGTGCTAGAATTATGCCCAGTGCGTGGGTGTGGGTCTGTGTGTGTGTGCCTGTGTGTGCTGCTTCTTTGTTAATTGTTTGACCTATTCAGATTGAAACAGCCACAAAGCAAGAAAATTCTAGACCAATCGGAAACCGTGAAAACTTGATGAGGTTTTGTGATAATTCTAAGAAACAGAATTCTATTAATAAAATCAAATTGGTTGGAATCCCAAAGCATTTTCAAGTTCCAGAACAAACGTCTGAATGTCTGTCCAACACCAAGGGGCTTGGGGATATGGGATGGTAATCAAGTATGGTCCATCCATACCCTCTGACCTTACAGGAGAGGAAACTGAGGCCCAGAGAATTGACACACTTTGTCGAAGTTCGCACAGAGGCAGTCATAAAATCAGACCCAGGATGAATTCGCCCTATCTCCTGGCCCATTACTCTGAACTGCATTCTAAATTTATAAATATAATGCGTGTTATCGGGGCCAGAGTAATATTAGAGGAGATTAAAGTAGCATAAAACTATCTTCCCTCACCAGATGCCTTCCTAAGCCTGGCATTGTGCTATTAGGTAAGCATTCTCTGGGAAAGCATATTTCCCAGTTGGTCTGCTGCTCGAAGGGAAGTGGCGGTGGAGATGTCCCACCTAGCGACAGGCCACATGTAGCTGGAACAGAAGAGAGGACCCTATGGGTTCCCGGAGCCGAGGCCCTGAAACAGCACCCCAGCATGGGATGCCGTGGGTGGAGGACGGCTCGGACGCAAGGCGAGGCCGGGTGGGTGACAGGACGGAAGTGAACGACAGTATGTCCCCTGCGCCCAGCTTGCTGGGCTCTGCCTCCGCACGGAGCCTGCCCTACTAGGCAGCAATTTGAACATCGCCATCAGCAAACCGAAAATGCAAATAATAAAAAAAAGTCTCATTCATCATGTAATATTTCTAATCTGGAAACTGACATCTGAGGTTTTTAGGAGGCTGCTTTGAGAAGAATTTCCTGTTGGTCTCCAAAGACCCTGAATCAACCTCATTAATGACCAGAGGTTTGCCTGAAAGAGAGAAAGCTGAGGAACGGGAGCAGGGGTAGGAAAAGACCCCGAAAAGGCTGCTTACTTTAGGAAAAGACACAGCGATCAAAACAAGTAACCCCATTGAAGTAGAACTTCACATTCCACCCTTAAAAAATCCCAACAAAATGCCCCATTGTTATTTGTTGTTTTGCTACAATTAATAGACAAAGCGATTGTTGGGCAAGACCAGAGCTGCCCTGTCGGCACATCGTCCAGGTTAGGAGTGGGCTTAGGAGTGGGCTCGGAGGGGCCTAAGAAGTGTGAGTGGCCCACCCAAGGTCATTCATTCTCAGGAACAGGTAAAAAGAGGTTCCCGATAAGCCTCAGGTTAATTAAGTGGCGACTGTAATTGAATTGATCCAAGGACAGTGAGAGCAAGGCTGTTCTGGAATCCTCCACGGAGCAGTCGCACAGCACCACTCCCAGCTCTGCCGGGGCCACCGCCCCCTCCCTGCCCGCTGGTCCCCACCCTGAAGGCCAGCACTGTGTTTAGGAAGGAAGACAGTTCCAGCACGTCACGGAGCTGGGTGGTCTGCTGTCTGCCGGGGTCTTTAAGCACGGCACAGGACCGCAGCGATCTCCAGGACCACGGCGATCTCCGGCCTCACTCTCTCCCTGATGTCCATTGTTATCTTAATGCCTCCTTTTTCTCATCGACTCTTTAATTATGCAAACCGCAGGCTTTCTAAGGCTGGTTCTCCATTACATGTCAGAACAGGGCTTAGACAGCACAAAAGAAAGAACCCATCACACTGAGAAGTTAATAGTTAACCTTGACTTAAACCCATCATCAACCAGGGAATGTGAAGGACCCCACGTCCATGACAACATCCGACTAAAATAGCACCTCCCCCTAAGACCGGATTTTGCCTGACTGTCCTTTTAAATGCTACACAAGGACAATTGTTACCATTGCTTGGGACAGCTCAGGGAAAGATGGCCCACAGAGGCAGAGCGGCTGGGGCCTGGATACCGGAGGACAGGTCAGGCCTGGGGAAACCAGCCTGGCCTTCCTTGATGTCAAAGGGTAGGGCAAGGGTTTCCCAGCAGGCACGTGGCCTGAGGCCAGGTCCCTTCCATGCTGAGGAATGAGTGGTAGCCACTCGGGGCTGGCCTCCAGGCCCCTCACACGGTTCTCCGGGCCAAGAGGGGGTGAGCATCCTGGGCAGGAATACAACTTCCGTCCCAGGGACACACACAGAGACAGGTCAGACCCAAGGTCATCCAGAGATCAGACCAATCTGGTCACCTGAGAAGCCTCCCCAGTTACCAATACATCCTGACTCTCCTCGGAACCGAGAAGGCACTGATTGTAGTTTAGTTTTAATTTGTAAATAGTCGGATCTAACACTATTAGCTTTGTATCTTCCTCAATTGCTTCAATTCTTCCAAAGTCATTATCCTTCCAGAGCCTCATGTACTGTTCTCCTTTCTGCTAATTTTTCTATGAATTTTTAAACATATTTGATTTTAATTTTCTTTTCGTACATGGGAAGATGGGATCTAAATTAATGTTTCTCTAATGTGCCATATCTCATAATCATGTACCAGTTAATCCACCCCCACTGTTCCGTAGCACCTGCTTTACTGCACATCACATCTCTACCCATAACTTGGTCTATCCGCACCCATTCCATAAACACACAGAGGCCTCACCAAGTGGCAAGTAGCGTTCTGACTGCTGGAGACACAACAGTGAACCACTAGGCTGAGATGCCCGAGCGATTTTGGTCAGAGGAAATAACACACAAGTCAACAAACTATGGAATCTACCAGATAGTCATAAATTCGATGAAGAAAACTCAGACAAAGAAGGGGAATGGAGACTTCCAGCCCAGGTGAGGTAGGTGCAGGTTAAAGTCAGGTCAGGGAAGACCTCACCAAGATGGAGACATGCGACAAAGACCCAGGGGTCATGGGCACTT
Organism: Suricata suricatta; assembly: GCF_006229205.1. Classification (NCBI taxonomy): domain Eukaryota; kingdom Metazoa; phylum Chordata; class Mammalia; order Carnivora; family Herpestidae; genus Suricata; species Suricata suricatta. The sequence continues at coordinate 140,338,652 of NC_043706.1, forward strand.
GAGGGGACCCCTGTTGCAGCTGATGGCAAGCAAGCACAAAGGCCTTGAGGGCATGGCACGTTCAGGTTACTCACAGAGGCCATGGTGGCTGGACCAGATGAAGGAGAGACGTGGTAGGAGAGGAGATCAGGAGTGAGGTGATCGGCAGTTCAGGTAGACTGACTGTGTGGACATTGCTGGGTACCCTGAGGGAGGTCATGGATCTGTTTCCTAGGGAGGCTCGATCAAACTACCACGACTTGGAGGCCACACGTCTGAAACAAAAGCTTTGGTTCCTTCTGGAGGCTCGGAGGGAGACTCTGCTCCATCCCTCTCTCTCAGCTTCTGGTCCTTATAGGCAATCCTTGGCATTCCTCGGTTCATAGCTCACCACCCCAACCACTGCCTCCATCTCCATGTGGCTTCCTCCCTGCTGTGCATTTGTCGGTGTCCTTAATTTGATCACATCTTTATTGGGTTTTTTTTAATGTTTTTATTTATTTTTGAGAAAGAGAGAAACAGGAGGGTCAGAGAGAGAGAAAGAGACACACAGAATCTGAAGACAGGCTCCAGGCTCTGAGCTAGCTGCCAGCACAGAGCCTGACGTGAGGCTTGAACCCACGGAACCATGAGATCATGACCTGAGCCGAAGTCGGACGCTTAACCGACTGAGCCACCCAGGCGCCCCTGATCACAACTTTAAAGATCTTATTTCCACATGCATGGATACTGGGGTTAGGACTTAGACCTATCTTTTGGGAAGACACAATTCAACCGCGGACAGATGGGCAGCCATCAGAGGTCTTTGAACACAAGAGGGAAAAGAGCTGGTATCAGTTCAAAGGATCACCCTGGCTGCCGGGTGGGTATGCATAAGAGGGTCAGGGCAGAAACAGGGACCAGTTAGGAGACCTCACCGGTTATGCAGGTGAGAGATGATCAGAAGTGTGGCCATAACAGCTCCGTAAAAGGTAGAAATCTTCATTATAGAAGAGGTTGATTCTGCTCACTTAATCAGTCCCACTGTTTTAAAGGGCTATATATTGTTTTACCACGATCAAACCATTTCGATTGCTCTTTCTCTGTTTTTAAATATCTGATAGAGCTAATCTTCCCTTCTTCCTTTCCCTTCTTCCCTTCTTCCTATTTTCCTTTTCCTAGTAAGAAAGAACCTATTAATTTGCATGAGAATATCTTACCTTCTCATTCAGCTATATGTGTGTGTGTGCACCTATAGATATATATAGGTTTTAGATAGGTGATTGATTGATGATGTGTCTGTTAATATAGTCATCATTTATTATCATTTTTAAGATATTTTTAAAATGTCCTTTATAACAAATACAGACGCCTCAATAGGTCCATTCCCAAGGGTTTCTTAGCAAGCAAAGGAGGACTGATATTGTGGTCAGGATACCACATATGCTGGTGGCTGCTGATAATTAGCAAGGCTATTAATTGTGGTATGTTTATTTCAGATCAGGCATTTTATAGAATCATTTTATTAAGCCTGGTTATTTTTGCTGACGTCCTGCATATTCTGGTTTTCCATTATGTTAAGTGCAAATAATGATCCTTTCTCTCTTCCCATCCTCCTGCCTCTTTATTTTTCATGTCTCATTGCATTAGCCAGAGTTTTCGGAATGCTATTAAGAAACCATCCTTGTTCCAATTTTTAAACAGAATTTAATTTGTCTATCCATTAGGCACAATATGGGCTCCTGTTTTCCACGACTTTATCATAGTAAAGAGGTAGCCTCTATTCCTAATGTTTTAATATTTTGAGGAACATTACCACATGGTATCCGTTGTCTTGTAGACCTTTATTCGTTTCAATTCAACTTACTGATGTTTGTTGAACTAGTAAAATGCTCTCATGGTGAATCCTTCTTGCCTTGTGCCACATCGCTTCCAGAAATTTCCTTTAGATGGGCTCAGAGGAACATTTCAGGGTGTTCATTTTTGCATTTCTGTGTTTCTTGTTAAAATTAGGCAGCTGCTTCATTTGGGTGACATCCTCCTTAAAATCAATATTTTTGTATCATATTTGCCATATTTCGATGATTGTGGCACCCTGGGAGAGGGCCTTGGAGGACCGCCTCCCAATGACTTTTATGAACGCGCCTGGAAAAAACACGATAGCTTTCTGTGTCAACATCATTATAAAGACGCATCTGTGAAATGGCTCTCATAACACCTCCCACTCCGGTATAATACAGCACGGTCTTTGTCTCCTGGGAACTAACGGCCACTGGCAGACTGCATCTTACAGTGTAAAGCCGTCTCCACATAGATGATCACAGGACAGCATAATCGTGCCCCTGTTTACAAATGAGGAATCTGACCGAGATTGGGAACTTGCATAAAGTCGTCTAACGGAGGAAGGCAGGTGAAGCAGCCCCCGGGCCGAGGCGGACTCAGGGCTCTCTCAACGCGCCACACGGAGTCAACGTAACGTCTACGGTATAAATAAAAGCTACAAGAGCAGTAACTTCTCTGCGGAGAGGCTGAAAAAGGTTCTTCTGACGGCTCCATGCTCCCGGGTGCCACTTCCCATCCGCCATCTCCCCCACTTGTGTAAGCCCCTGGCTCTTTGGACATTCAGGCCTGCGCCCCCTGCTCTGCCGTCCGCAGACTCTCCCGCGGTGCCGGGCTGGTCTCAGCATCCAGCTCACAGCTTCCTCCCCTTCCCAGGCCCTCATCCGGGTGGTCTCTGTGTCCCTAGGGCAGGCCCGCCTAAGACATCTTTTACTTTCCGGGTGTGATCACGTCCATCGATCATTTGACGTCACTTCAGCCACGTAGGCCCATGGCCTCACTTTGAACCTTGGAAGGACCTCTCCTCTGCAGCACTCCTCACCTGTCATCCCTTGTCCAGACTCTTCCTTGTCCCATCTGTCCTGGCCCATCCCTCCACAGACTGGGCCACATGGTTGGTCCTTCATACAGTTGAGGCCTTACATCGGACTCCATTCATCCCGAGGGCAGCTCTGAGGGGGTGAGGGACGGGGTGGGAGACAGTGAAGTTGGAGGCGGTAGGAGAACCAGAAATCTCTGAGGAGCTGTATCGTGCCGCGTCCCCAGGGCCTGGGGACATAGCAGAACTTCCGGTTGGAAGGGGGGGGCCCTGTGTTTCTGATGAATGTTCGCCCTCAACCTGGGACAGCTCCGGCCCAGCCCTGGGTTTGTCCGTGGCCTCAGCCTACACTCGGGCTCTGCCCTTTCATTCCTTCTTCCGGTGTCACGTGCACCGCCCTCCGCCCCCCAGGCACTGTCCCGGCACTCTGGCACTGCCGTCGCCTCCCGGCCCTCATCCAGAGCCCCGGCGGACCCCTTGGCCAGCACCGTCGGGCCTGGGCTCTGTCCTGCTCTCAGCCTGGTCCTTTGCCATCCGGCTGGGCCTCATTTCCTGCCACGGGGAGCCCCCGTCAAGTTGCGACATTGGTCCAAATTGGTCTGGTCCCTACGAGGCTTCAGAGCCAGCTTACAAAGAACCAAGGCCAGTTAGTCTCTAACTCCGCAATCATTCCAAGTTTCCTCTTTAAAACGCAGAGATTTTTCTGCTTCATCTACCCACAGCTCAGCAACTGTGTTTCTCCCGCTATTGTTATTCTATTTCTGTCCTAATTGCTATTATAGAAAACCGTGCCTAGCTGGTGCTTTGGGGGTTGCCAATCTGTGGGCTCCCTTCAAATGTAAATGTGTTATGCAAATGCCTTGTGGGGCTGGGAGTGGGATTCTGTGGTCTTCCCTGGATTGAGACAGGAAAGGAATACTTTCTGGGATGGCTGAGAAATAGAAGACAATTCTCTCCCTCCCGATTTAAATACACACTGTTCTGAGACGGTTCCTGTCTCCAACTTCCTCTCCCACTCCAGCAGCTGAATTTAAAATACTTGCTACAAAATACTGCTGCCTAACTGTGTCATGGTCACTCCCTCTGGGGACAGGGGGCAAGCTGGCCCCTGAACTCCCTTCCCCGAGGGGGGCTCAGTGTGTTGGGGGTAAGGTAGGCTCTGCTAGAATCTGGGAACCTCGGGGTTGTTTTTTTTTAATATGGGAACTCGCCTCTCTAAAATACCGCATTGAAATGTCTCAGTCACTGTGTTATCAGCAAGTCCTTAGAACATCAGCGCTAATGGAGACCACGCCCTTCAGAAGGCAGTTACAAGTCACTGTAGCGATTAAGAGTCAGTGAAGGTGTCCTCTTCCCTGGAGGTCTCAGACGTTGGAGCATGGGGTCTGTCACCAGAACTTTCTGCGTCCCAGCTCTCCCAGCTCCTGTGCCCACAGCCTCCCCTCCCGCTCCCCTCCACCCAGGTCCATCTCCCTGGTGCCCACCTCCCCTGCTTCCCACCGTCACCCGGAGCAATGTGGTCCAAAAGAAAGTTCTCAGCCTCTGAAGTAACAAGGCCTCAGACCCACCGGGACGTTGACCTGGGACTCCCCGTGCTGTGCCGGGCTCTCTTCCTGGCACTGGCAGCATTTACTCACGTGCTCCGAATTCCTCCGTAGCTTCTGTGATCAATACTGTACTTGGCCAATGTTTCCAAGATGGCGGGGGCGGAAGTTACCGCAAACGCGTAGCAATGTATCCTGTATAATCTAAGGTAAATTAAATCCCAGGCCACATGAAAGTAGAGGGGCAAATCAGAAAATGCTGGGGAAATGGCCCGAGCTCCTTCCATGATGTTTGGCTGTTTGTTTTGCACGCTGCCCTATTATTTAATATTCCCTGCAGCTCCAACTCTACCATTTTGATCTCCAGAGGAAGAAAGGGGAGCTAAACCTTCGCTGGAATATCATTTATGTTCTCGAGTGCTAAAAATACTTTAAAGTGCAATTAGCTTATTTAAGAGGCAGAGTTTCTATAGTTCCGTGCCGCCTGCCTTATAGGGTCACTGGGAGGAGAACCGGGCGGGTAATATACATTTGTGCTCTGAGCACAGGAGGAGGAAAATCTCTGTGTAAATGCGAGGTGGCTTTGTCATTATCCAGCAAGATCAGAAGCTGATCAAAGAGAATCTCTCTGATCTAGCAGTTACAACATGCTCTGCCTTTTTTTTTTAGGTTTAATAATATATTACAAATTGACACATGTTTGTGAACATGATTTATGGTCTAATTAGATCCCTCCGAAGGTACCCTATGAATGCCAGTGACTTCAACCCTTTCCTGGTTTTCATGACAGGTTTGCCTAATGGTTCCTGTTACCATAGTAGTCTTTGTCATGCTCTTTTCAGGGAAGAAAGGGACCACTGAAGTATAAGTATGAAGTATAAGTTTGCCCAAAATTGTGAAAACAAATACATTTACATGCTAGACTCAAAGCCCCACTTTTTAACTGTGCTCCTGGAGCCAGGTCCTGCCCTCCACCGCCCCTGGCCACCCCCGCCCCGCCCCCGGACTCTCTGAGGTCTTGCAGGTACAGGACTGGCATTGGCAGGTGGCTGCGCCAAGGCCCCAGGAGCCCAGGAGGAATTCTGCAACAATCTAAGACCCAAGGGGGCTCTCGTAGGATGGCGACCTCACTCTCCAAGAGAGAAACGTTAGCTGACAAGAGCTACCCTTGTAGACCTGCTGCCTGTAGGGAAATACCAGGTCCCCGCTGCACCTACCGTATAAATATGTTCTGATCCGCAAACCCTTCTCATTTGGATCACAAGGGCTCTGATAGTTTCGCCTATAGAGTCAAAAAAAAATGGGAAACCAGCTCCCATTAGGCACGCATTTTCTTCTGGCAGTATCTGGAACTAAATGCCCAGAGTAAGGTTAAAAACGACATTCTCCCTGAGACAATTTATGAAAAGCCTATTACCTAGCAATTTCGTATTTGAATGTAATTATGTTAATGTTATTAGCACATTATGAATGGTACTAATATGATTATTGTTTTGTGTGGTATTACAGGAAATTAATTTAAATGGATTTACATATTTTCCGATAAGGGGCACTGCTAACATGGATAAATAAGAAAACTGACGTTACTTTGAAACAAAAACAACCAGTAAGAGAAAGCTGGGTTGTGATTTCATTTGTAATACTAACTCGGCCATTATTGTGGGTCTTTTGCTAATGGAAACATTTTGCAATTTCAAGCATGTTTTTCTTGTGTAAAGGAGCAATCTGAATTGGCCACTCAAGCCTCTGAGGTGTTCCTTAGCCCATCCATTCTGCAGTTGAGGGACTTGACCATCAAAGGGTGAAACAAACTACCCAAATTATACCCAGAGGCGCAGACTGGGCAGTATTCAAACTCAAATTGTCTAGAGCTCAACTCTGCACACCTAGCTCACTGGGGCCTGCTGCTTTTACATCAGATCTTTTCGACTTCTAATTAAATAAGGTGGGGGCCTCTGAAAATTCTCCTTCCCAGGATTTTAGGGAAAAGAAATGCCTATCCGAGTCCATGTTTGTGCCTGCATCCGGGAGGCAGACTTCCGCCCAGAGCTGGCTCCCTGCTCCAGAGACAGCCGCCCAGACCTGAGCACCTGCTCTGGGTGTCGGAGCCCTGCCGCCAGGACCCAGCGCATCCAGGACACCAGCGGGCGCGCTCTTGACCCACACAGTCAGTGCTGGCCGAAGTGGTTTGAGAGAGAGAGAGACAGAGAGGTCCCCGGGGATGGTGGGGAGAGGCTGCCCAGGGGCAGGATTGCGGCTGGGCCCAGACACAGGCGCTCAACTGGCCAATAGGACACTGGGGCATTTGAGGTCAGGGGAGCTGCGGGTGCAACAGGCAGAGACAGGAATTTGCAAGGCATAGTCAAGGCAAACCATAAAAAAATAGAGGGTAACAGTAGGTTGGTGACAAATTGCAGATGACCTGTAGGCAAATGGTGGGGGGCCAGTGGGGGTGTTGCTGCAGGCTTTTAGAAACATGAATTTGACAAGGGGAGAAGCTGCACGCTGTGCAGAAAGAGTTGGAGAAAGAAGGAGCGGGAGTTAGGAAACAGGAGTCTTTTGCAAGTATCTAGGCCTGGGGTGATACGGGCCAGGACATCTGCCCGAGAGGGGACAGTGTCTAATCTGCTGCCGTAAACCGAAGCTTCTCGTCTCTGATTTCAGAGTGACACGTGCTAATGATGGGTGATTTACTTTTAAACTGAAAAGTTCTTACGTCTGTACCTTCAGCACAAATAGCAGGATCCTCTGAAACACTTGCTGAGTGAATGCATGGATGCAGGTGTGAGTGCACGGATGGACGGACTACAGTGAGGGTGTGTTAGAGTTAATTTCCTGGTGCAGGACAGGGACTCACGGCATTCTGATAAGCAGATGAGGAAGCAGCCAGGGCTGTCTTCCTGCCCCCTCCCCGCCACCGGTGCTCAGGGCCCGGCTGGTCCCCAGCCTTTTCCCAGGGGTTTCCTGCAGAACCTTCGGGGACAGGCTTTCTTTAGGGACGCACTTCGGGAAGACCACCAGCTTCTCTCCCCAAGGCATTGAGGTGGACACTGTCTCGGCCCGTGGGTATTTTCTATTAGTCTTAAGAACTCTGAGTACGCACCGTATCCAAGTGCAGCATGCAATGATGACAGGTCTTCCTACACCATGCAGCTGTGGGAGGATTTAAAGACGTGATCAATAGAGACCGGTCAGGGCAGTCACGGGTGTGTGAGACACACACACTGCCAGCTCTTGGACTTTCCTCATCATTACTATCAACCTAACAAGTTGCTCCGCCTACGAAATTCTAGACAATTTCATTCTAGGTACAGACTAAATAACAATAATTCCTTAACTTTATTTTCAGCTGTGCAGACTTTCCTGCTTTCCGTTAAAATAACAGCCGCTTTTCTAAGTCCCCGGTGGGTATGTTGGTGATTGAGGTTAACTATTCCACCAGCGTTTTATTTTAGTGATTCAAAAGAGGGGTGGGGGCACCTGGGTGCTCAGTCAGTTAAGCGTCTGGCTTCGGCTCAGGTCATGATCTTGCTGTTCGTGAGTTCGAGCCCCGCATCAGGACTCTGTGCTGCCGGCGCAGAGCCTGGAGCCTGCTTCGGATTCTGTGTCTCTCTCTGCCCCTCCCCCTGTGCTCGCTTGCTCGCTCTCTCTCTCTCTCTCTCTCTCTCTCTCTCAAAAGTAAGTAAACATTAAAAACAATTTTTTTAAAAACCTAAATTTTTATATTAGCATTTGCCATAATAGAATGTTTTTCAATTCTGAATCAAAGATTAATGGCATAGTACTTTGACTATTATACAGCTCACTTCTGCAAATAATAATTTGATCCATAAATCTAAATGAATATCGGTGTATGTATCCTTCCTTATTTAGCATTAAAAATCATTCTGTCATTACTTTCTAATTATCTTTTCATGAAGAAAAATAGTAATAGACCAATTCCTAGAAAGTAATTTGTGTTTAATTGAATTAGTTTTGTCTTTGATTAAATCATTCTAAAGCCATTATGAAATGAACCTCTTACGTGTATCATATTGGTGGATTGTTTTTACCTATGTTATCAAGATGGCTAGAAATATCAATTATAAGGTTTATGAATGAGAAGTAAAAGTGGGTCCATTCTTCTCTTTCAGAAAAGTGGGTAAAAATGGAGGAAACAGGGGGCACGGGAGGCGGTCACCAGGGGCTGGTTCTGGGAGAGCATCTCGGATCCGAGAAAACACTACCTCTCCGTTCTCACATGCTCAGCC
>NC_043706.1:140347381-140375149 GCF_006229205.1 Suricata suricatta
TAGGTGATAATCTTCCACTCAAACAATCTGCATTTAAAATCTCAACTGTCAAAATCTTTTTGATCACTCCACGCTTCTAGTATAGTAGGAATATTTGCTTTTATTCCCAGAAGAAAGTACTGATTTAGTTTGCTGTTTATATTTTTTTCTGACAACTCAGTCCTTAATTTTGATTCTATAGTCTAGAACATCAGATTTACCCACTTTCATTCAAAAAAACCCCAGCAGGTTTTACCTGCTTTTATGTAATTTTCATGTGTGTTTTATTTTTATCTGCACTTCCTTAAAAAGCAGGAGATTGGATTTGGATCACTGTTGTATTTCTCTCTCGTTACATTTTTACCCCCGGGCTCCCCACCGCCCTCTCTGCGCCCTCGGCGTTTCTCCTGTGCGGGGATCTTGCTGTGGTTCCCAGCCGGGCAGACGGACCAAACCCTTGGCATTCCCGTTTTGCCCAGCTGCAATTCCGGACTACACTCCGCTTTCTGTAACAGCCTTCCCGTCGGTCAAATACATTACAATGTTTACTGGTCTTTCCCAGATCCTAGCCACAGCCACTTGGAGATTACAGTTTTCAAAAGATCTTATTCACAATTATAAGGAGCTACAACCGAAACTGTGTAACTCCTTGCAGTAACTGCAATGAGAAATACGGAGGACCGCTGTGAAAGAAGCCGTCCGGGAATTTTAAAGACTGGAATAAACGGAGAGACACTCACTCCGGGTGGGAACCGCTCTTGTAGTGACGCTCCTCGGTTTTGGCCCCCCGCATCCGGTTACAGGCCCTTAGTTTTCTCCGGGGACTTTGGCCTTGCCATTAGGAACGGTCTGTGGGTCTGTGTAAGGTAGGACCCGCGAGAGGCCCTTCCCCCACCTGCCTGGCCCCGAGGTGGGCCTGCGAGGCAAGCCGGATCGAAAGGGACAGAAGGAAATATTTGCAGCCGGTTCTGTGATTCCCAGCGGTGGACCCAGGAAAGACCCTCCTTAGTTCATACCACCCATGTCCCCAGACGGCCCCCCAATTCCTGCCTCCTTTCTGAGGACTCACTTTTCACCTGTTTTTTTGTTTTATGTTTTTTGGGTTTTTTTATTCTATAAGCTACTTCGTACCTTTCCATAAGTGCTTTTTAGGATTCTTTTTTTTTTTTTTTTTTTTTAGGATTCTTATTTAAAGTTAGTTTTTGCTTTGAGCCACGAACTCAGCTATTATAATTTGATACCGTGAAGATGCTTCATCTCGAGTTAATGAGCCAGTTGGAGACTTTTATGGACCTTAAGAAAGGGGATTCAGATACTCACATGGGAGAATAAATGGGTTAGAAAACCAAGTAAGTATTGAGAAGAAAAAGGAAAGAACGGGATGTTTGCTCTAGATTTTAAAACAATAGTAATTGAAATCTGTGGCCCTAACAATAGTATAGATAGGCCAGTGTAACAGAAATAAGTCTAAAATTATATTAAAATCACTTAATATTTTCTAAAGATAGCATTCCAAATCAGTGAGAAATTAAAAGATCGTCTAATGAGAGGTTCTAGGTTAGCAGACTAACTCTTTGGGGGGAAAAATAAATTGCAATGATTAGATCTATTTTAAACCATCAGTAAAATTTAAAAATACAGATGACTTAAAAAAATTAAGTATAAAGTGAACTAATTTTTAAAAAGCCAAAATATAGCACAGGCAATTATAATACCAAAGAAAGGAACAATAAAGGAAAAGACAGATTTGGTTACATGCAAATGAAAACAAATTGTGTGTGTCAGAATTCTGTCTGGCTTTATGCCTGTGGATTTTAATATCTGAAGTTTCTTATCTGCTCCACATGCCAAGCGCTGATCTTCTAAAATGTTTCTAGGAATTGTTGCATGTATAATTTTACATGTAAAATCTGGAATCAATGTATCTAGTTAAAGTAAAAAACCTATTGCCACTTCTATAGCAATCTTTTTCAGTTTAAAAATTAACTGAAGTAGAAGTGACATCATTATGATATTCGGTTTCCAAATCCCATATATGGTATGTCTTTCCATGTGTGCCTGTCTTATGGGCCCTTCCATGGGGTTTTAAAGTTTTCCTCATGTAGGTTGTATAAAAGCTATTGAAGACTGTATATTAATTTTCAGTCTTACTTACAGTAGTAGTCTTACGACTGCATTGAATTCTTCTGCTTGTTCAGTTGATTCTGATATATCTATATATATATATACATATATATATATAATATATATTCACTTACAAAGGAAATTATTGCGCTCTCTGTTTTTATCAATAATGGTGGTTGTATATCATCCAGTTTCTAATCAGCATCTGATCATAAATATTTTTTACTTAATCCTTAATATAATGCTTCATGAATAGAATTCATAATAATGAATCATCTTTACATTTCTGAAATAAGCTATATTTGGTAATAAAGCATCAACCTTTTGGAGTGCTGCTGGGTTTTGTTTGCTAGTATTTTATTTACGATGTATGCTTTAATACCCATAAAGGATATCGGTCTCTTGTTCACTTTCTCTACAACTTTTGTGTTTTGTGTAATCTTATACTTCTTCCAGACTTATTTTTTTCACTTTACACTCTGGGAAAATGCACTGAATTTGTGGAATTCTCATGTCTGGGCCTACTGAGGTTTTTAATTTTTTTCCCTTTTGATTGGAAAGAGAGTAACTTTTTAATAGCCTTCTATTTTTCTCCCATAGAAAGTAAGTCTTTTTAGATTTTCTATCTCCTCTGGGGTCAGTTTTGATAACTTACATTTTCTTAGAAATGTTTTCAATTTCTGCAAAGTTTACATTTGTTTGCATAGAATTGAATAAACTAAGGTCATATGTTTCTTTTCATTCCCTTCATTTTCTGCTACTCACCACCTCCCCCCACCTTCTTTGCACATTCTATTTTTTTATTTAGTTTTGTTATTGGGTTATGTCTTTTATTGTTTATTTTTTCCTTCCAGAAACATCTTTTAGATTTATTTTGTTACTGTGCCATTTTTGTCTTCTAATTTAGCTTTTCCTTTTAAAGAGTTTCTTCAGATTTTATTCAGCTTATTTTGGTGCTCTTTTTCTAACTTTCTGAGTTAACTTAATTCTTTTTTAATTTTTAATTAATATAAATACATTAATACATTTTTTCCCTGAGCATTTTAGCGGCCTCTTGTAACTTCTGAGACACAATATTTTTATGATGCTGTCCTCTATCTAGTCTGTAATTTGGGATTGTATTTCCTCTTTGACCTTAAAGAAAAGCAAGTCACTTGGTATTTACCTTTGCTTTTGTTAGATATGCTAGATTGTCTGTCACTTGATTCATCCGCTTTGAAGGAGGCTCTTTAACCCCCAACTGTGGCCAATGAGACTATCAGCACATTAGCTCCATTCATGTCTCCTCTCCCTCTTGTTTTTCTCTGCCAGTTGTATCATGTCTACAAGGTCAGAGCTCATTTAACATGTATATTCTGTTTTGCCACCCTAATTCCCACATTGTTTTAGTCTTAGTTCTTCAGTTAAATCTCCTAAATACCCAGTGCTGACATGTTTGTTGTCTCTGGATAAACTGAGGATTGACCCCTACCAGTTTCCTCAAAAAGAAGAGAAACAGAGTTCTCTAACATCACATTTTTTTAAACATCTATTGAGAGATGGACAGATCATGAGTGGGAGAGTGGCAGAGAGAGAGGGAGACACAGAATCTGAGGCAGGCTCCAGGCTCTGAGCTGTCAGCACAGAGCCTGACGCAGGGCTTGAACTCACAAACCATGAGATCATGACCTGAGCCAAAGTCGGATGCTTAACTGACTGAGACACCCAGGCTCCCACTAACATCACCTTTTCAAAACTGGTTGTCTTTAGCCTTTGTAGTTGAAGACTAGCTTGACTGAGTCTAAAATCGCTGATGTGTTTTATTTTCTTGAGTTTGGAGAGGTATGTCTACTGTCCACTGACCTTGAGAGCAGCCGTGGAAAATTCTGAGACAAACGTGAGTTTTCCAGCTTACAAATAACTCAGTCCTTTTGTCTGGTTATCCAATGGTTTTTCTCTATATTTAAAACTCTGTAACATAGGCTATATCTTGGGGAGATAATACGCAGGGTCGGATCTTCAAATCAGGCTCACAGAATCAGAGATCTTGCCTTGTTATTAATAATTCAGGTGGCACAAGCAACTTCAAGACACAGGGGAAGCATGAAATCGGACTGTCTGTATAGCCCTCAAGGTTCTCCTGGGCACGTCAGGATGCCACTCTGCCAGATGACATTTGAGGCAGGTTCCCAGAAACCGTGTGGAAAATTACTTCCAGTCGTAAAACATCTCCGTTTTATAGTCCGTAACAGCCAACTCTAAGCAAAATATTCATCGAATACTGATACGTAATTGACGTGTGCTGTGTATATGAGTCGGGCTGCACTGAGCTAACCTTTTGGTCTAGGAATTTAACGGTACAGGAAAAGAAACGAGGCCTACTCGATTTCAGCACACATTCCGAATTCAGTTAATTTTAACCAATATATAGATAGCATTCTCTCTTTTCTTATTAAAATAAGAGACCTTAAACATTCACAATACAATCAGATGAGTGTCATGTCCACAAAAAGCAGATCAAGTTTCTCAAGAGTGTTTTAAAATTATTATAGATTGGGGCGCCTGGGGGGCTCAGTCGGTTAAGCATCGGCTTCTCAGGTCATGATCTCAGTTTGTGGGTTCGAGCCCTGCGTCGGGCTCTGTGCTGACAGCTCAGAGCCTGGAGCTTCCTTCAGATTCTGTGTCTCCTTCTCTCTCTGCCCCTCCCCTGCTTGCGCTCTCTCTGTCTCTCAAAAATAAATAAAAGACATTAAAAAAAACTTAAAAAAAATGAAATTACTATAGATTAAATCACTGGCAATAAAAGCAATAATTTGAATATTCTGGCAGGTTTCTCCTTCAGAAATGTTCTTGTTTGGATCACTTGAAGAAAAAGCAGCACAGTTTTCTTCTCGTCGCTAAATAAAGCATACAGATAATGATACGATGTTTAAACTAAAGGTGCCATAGAGGAAAAAATTCCACCTTCATGTAAATTTTAAAGCAAAACTTATGAGGTGATCCTCATACTAGTGTTAATATACACACAGACTCACACCACCTAAGAAAAAGAAACATTATCACCCCCTCTACGTAGTCACCAGGTCAGACTTGTCCTCTTACAGACAAAAAATTAGAATCTGGGGTTCCTGGGTGGCTCAGTCCATTAAGGGTGGACTTTTATTTTTGGTTCAGGTTGTGATCTTATGGTTTGTGTGTTCGAGCCCCGCATCACACTCTGTGCTGACAGTGAGGAGCCTGCCTGGGATTCTCTCTCTCCTCCTCTCTCTGCCCCTCCGGCATTCTTCCTTTCTCTCTGTCTGTCCGTCCCTCTTACAATAAATAAATAAATAAATAAGCTAGAAAAAGTTGGAATCTAAACAAAGTTCTGGAGCCTTGACTCAAATGCTGCCTCCTACTTACCCTCTACGAAAATACTTCTCTCACCTTTTTAAAAAAGAAAATGCACTTACGTAGCTTTGCTATGAGAAGACTCAGACCGTTCAGTTTTCTACACTTTCCTTACTCTTCAAATGCGACCGGAAGCGGTTTCCCTTGGTAAACACACAGCACCATGTTGCCCCCTCCGCCCTTTCCAAGGCTGGTTTTCAATCTGCTGCTACAGTGGCCCGAAGTGTGCGCAAATTTTGTGTGAACGTGTGATGTCATGTTATATGATATATTTTTATGACATAATCAGAGTCAAATTTTGGGCATTTTTAATTTATAATTCATTCATAAATGTGTGCGATATTAATGTAAAGAAACAGTGATAACCTTAAAGAACGGTATTTGATGATTCTGTTTGGTGACAAGATGCGTATTGTGGTGTCTGAAATCTTTAGCCATATTCACAAAACTCCTGATGATTTCTCAAAAGACCTTGACTTAAAGATGTGGAAACTGGTGAAGGAATTGGCTCTTCTAATTTACAACCAGCAATTACATGTCACGAAAGATTAGAAACTCATGGTCAAATAAACTGAACAAAGAAACAGACATGCATTTTGAAGACTGTATTTTTCACATTAGGGTGCCACAATCATGATGTTAGAGATATGTAGATGAGTGCTGTATTTTTCCCGTAAAAACAAACTGAAAGAGAGTTTCATAAACAGATTCATGTTGCATTTTTTAAATGGTTGCTGTCCAATAGAATTATAGAAATTGCGAAGCTTTCAGTGACTTAGGGTTCTCCTGCCCCTGTCCCCACCCGACCCACAAGCAGACCGTTCTTCGACGAGATCGCACCCAACCCACGGCCACACCAGGAGCTGCCTGCCAGGTGGGGCTAGTTGCCACGTCATCAGTCTGTCACTGCGCTGCATCCCAACAAAGCCCGCAGGCGTGCATTTCTTCTACGCATGTGATGAACGGCCGTCTGGTAGAGGGGGCCCCGAACTCGGAGCTGGGAGATGTGGGCGGTTGTTGGGAGATTGCTCGTGCAGGTTCTAAGTACACTAACCAGATAAGTCTCACCTCAGATCATGTAAAACTTGTGACAAGCAGTATTGTAGCCTCCCTGGCCTCATGCAATTGCTCCCCCAGTCTCCTGACGGCGTTTGGGTTGCAGATGTGTAGGGCCCCCCGCCTCCCTGAGGATGCTGTGCAGGGCCCGCCGGCCAAGCTGTGCTCTTCCCGCTCACTCAGAACTGTCCTTTCTCAGTGTCCCCTATTGAAGCTATTGCTGTTGCCACCTACCTATCTGTAAACTCCAGAAACCCAGATGTCCCCTCACACCCGCTGTCAAATTGAACACCAGGTTCTCTCGATTTTTTTTGTGTTTGTCATTGTATGTCGTCATCTCTCTATTGCCCTAGAATGATCTGCTATGGTCACCCTGCTCCTGGGCAGCACAAGGGCCATCTAGCTAATCCCCCCTCGGACAGTGTCCAAACGGTAGCCAAAATAGACAATTAATAGCCACTTGTCTATTTACAACCATCTTTCACATCTTATTTACCCTCAGAATGAAAGTGAAGGACCACCCGTGTGTGGTCCATGTCACTAATGTCACCTGACTCCAGCATCACCTGACTCCTGCTCGCTTCTCCAGCTTCACATCAAATACCCTCTCCCTTTCTCCAGGACTGCTCCCTTATCTCCATCTCTGTACAGGTCAACTCTCTTCCACCTCGGGGCCTTCGCTCACTTTTCTCTTTGTGGGTAATCCTTAACACCTCCCCTCTCCCTCCTTATCCTTCCATCAGGCTTGTCCCGAAGGTCCCAACTCAGGGAGCCCCCAGGACCCCCGATGCTGGACCAGGCTTCCGATAGCATGACAAGAAGTACATTTTATTTGATGTTCCTCTTTCCCGTTGGACTAAGCTCCGTGAGGTCAGGGACCAGGCCTTCTGTCGACCACCACGCCCTCAGCTCCTGGCACTGCCCTGACACCCCACCGAGAGTAGAGTCTATCTTTGATTTCCTCTTGCTGCACGGCGGGGTCCGGGAAAGCCAAGGTTGCCATGTTTAGCTGTGGGTGAAGCCGTTAGGAAGACGCTGAGACCAGAGAGCTAGTGCAGAGGCAAAGTCCAAGGGAAAGGAAGGCAGCAACTCTGACAGAGGAGGAGGAGTGGTGCCCACTTCCGCAGGGGCCCAGAGCAGACCTTGCCTCTCAGGAGAGGAAGGCCACTCTCAGAGAGGAGGAGGGGGTGATCAGTCTCGGAAGGGCGTGGGCCCTGGCGTAATGATGAAGCAGGTACTGTGCTTATGTACACCCATCGTGGGTGGATGCAGCACCCCACAGCAGGTGCCCTGCCCACAGTAGGAGGTCCGGAAGCACCGCCAGGTGGATTTCAATGCCAACTACCAAATGAGCCCCCTATCACCCAGCTTCTGGAAGGAGCCAACGGCTCAGCGCTCCGTCACATCTGACACACGTGCTTAGTTGTACTGATTTCACTCCTGAATCAGAGGAAATGCTGGATTCCATGGTTCTGTCATGTAAATCACTTCTAAAAATTATTCTTCCGTCTATAAAATTATGCGTATTTTGGAACATGATCTATCTCTAGCTATGGACGCGGAGGGGTGAGTGGAATATTTCATCAGAACAACTATTTACTGACAATCCGTACTATTTTATAGCCCATGTCTTTTGGAATGGATGGGAGTTCATTATTCAGTGGTTTATAAAATCTTACCGACTGAATGATGAACTCACATCTGTTACAATTGGTATGGATGATAAAACTGGTGTGAATTGTCCATAAATATTTATTGGCAGGAAATATCAACATGTATTGCTATTTTTAGGAAAATAATGCATATTTTATTATTGATACATAAAGCAGGACATTTATGTTTACTGCACATAATAACATAGTAATAAAGTCATAGTTTGTAGAATATCAGAGCAGCAGAAACAAAGACAAAATTTCGGGCTCTAAAGCTAGTTCCACAAAAACATTTCTAGAAGACCAGCTACGAATATGAACCCCTTTTTAAAGTGTTAAAAACTTTAACTTGGTCAAGAATTGGCGATCGAGTTTCAGGATCAGAATACAATTATAATTTCCGCTGTAAAAAATAGATGGGTGTCAAAGACCATCTTCTGAATGACTGGTAAGCTCAGGATAAACTCAACAACACGAAGTTCTTACCACCAGCCTTAGTCCTCTGTCGTAAACGGGTTCCTCACTGGATTCCATGTTGTCTCTCCCCCGTCCCCAAAAAGCTACTGTGAGGAAGAAATTTTCCACAATGAGTACCTTTAAAAATATATAAATATGCATATGTGTATATATGCATCTGCATGTGTACATGTGTGTGTGTGTGTGTGTACATGTCTTCCCCTAAAGACCATCTGATCCTATGTCTTTTTCTGAAGCGCAGATCACACATAATAGCTTGAAAAGTCTCTGTGTTTATTGGTTGGTGACCTTGTCGGAGGAGAGCACTTTTTCTGGCTGATAGAAGGCTGCAGAATCAAGAGCCCAAGGCAAGGACTTCGTGAGCAAACAGCGAGTTCGCATTCCTCTCCGGTGTTCCTTGTCGGTTAGAGAAGCAGCATGCTCTCACCTAGCATTTCACCAAGTCTAGCCAACGTTTTAAAACCCTGATCGATCTTCCTTGTGCTTCCAGAAGGGAAAGGGACCCCTTCCCCAGCAAACGCAGCCTGGAGAGCTGCACCCCTGCCAGCAGGGCAGTGCTGAAACACCATGTCTCATTGTCCCCAGAGGCCTCCTGCAAGTGCGAGGGTGGGGTTGTAGCCCCCAGTCCACGGGTCTACATTGTTTACCTTTTTCTTCTACACGCTGACTTTCTCTTCTACAGTCACCCAAATGAACACCGCAAACCTTGACAATTCACACAGATGCTCTTTGGACACGTGAAATTCAAGTGTTGGGGCAAAGGACAAGAGGGGTTTCTGTTTTGTTCTATTTTATTTTGTTTTGTTTTTGCTGGGTATACACAATTATTTTTCACATGTTTGCAGAGACTAACTGACAAGGTAAGCCAAGTACCATTTTGCTCTTAGTCCTGCATAGGGCGTGGAGGCCTCACACACTGGGCGTGGCTTGGAAGGCTGTGGAAGACACCATGGTTGAACTCTTATTTTTTTTTCTTTGTTGTTTTCTTAGAAATGACGGTAATGATTTTTGAGAGACCAAGCTTCCAGTGTCATTCTTTCTTTTCTCTTTTCTCCGCAGAATTTAGACCCTATTCAGATAACATTTATGCGAATCATCTTTTCAGGGTCTGTTTTTCAGAAAAAGATACTCAGCTTTCAGCTGGCGATAAGGGCTGTTGCAGAACCTCACCGAGCTTCTTGGTCTCTTTCTTTCTTTCTTTCATGTTTATTTTTGAAAGAGACAGAGTGTGAGCAGAGGAGGGGAAGAGAGAGAGGGAGACACAGAATCCCAAGCAGGCTCCAGGCTGTGAGCTATCAGCACAGAGCCCAACATGGACTTGAACTCATGAACCATGAGATCATGACCTGAGCCGAAGTCGGACACTTAACTGACTGAGTGAGACACCCAGGTGCCCTTGGGCTTTTTTTTTTTTTTTTTAGTTTATTGTCAAGTTGGTTTCCATAAAACACCCAGTACTCATCCCCACAATTGCCCTCCTCCATGCCCTTCCCCTTCCCCCGCTTCCCCTTTCCCTTTTCTCCCTCCCGCTTCATCCCTCAGTTCATTTTCAGTATTCAAGAGTCTCTCATGATTTGCCTCCCTCCCTCTCCCTAACTGTATTCCCCCTTCCCTTCCCCCATGGTCCTCTGTTAAGTTTCTCCTGTTACACTTATGACTGAAAACATACGGTATCTGTCCTTCTCTGCCTGACTTATTTCACTTAGCATGACTCCCTCGAGGTCAATCCACGTGCCATGAATGGCCAGATTTCATTCTTTCTCATTGCCATGTAGTACTCCATTGTATATATAGACCACATCTTCTTGATCCACTCATCAGGTGATGGACATTTAGGCTCTTTCCATGTTTTGACTACTGTTGACAGTGCTGCTATGAACATTGTGGTGCATGTGCTCCTATGAATCCGCACTTCTGTATCCCTTGGGTAAATCCCTAGCAGTGCTATTGCTGGGTCATAGGGGAGTTCTATTGATAGTTTTTTGAGGAGACACCACACTGTTTTCCAGAGCGGCTGCACCAGTTTGCATTCCCACCAAGAGTGTAGGAGAGTGCCCATTTCTCCACATCCTCACCAGCATCTATAATCTCCTGATTTGCTCATTTTAGCCACTCTGACCGGCGTGAGGTGGTATCTCAGTGTGGTTTTGATTTGTATATCCCTGATGATGAGTGACACTGAGCATTGTTTCATGTGTCTGTTGGTCATCTGGATGCCCTCTTTGGAGAAATGTCTGTTCATGTCTTCTGTTTGGGCCTCTTTCTTAATTGCAATTTCATACACTTGAAATTTCAGGTGCTAATAGTGTTGGAAGTGATATATATATATATATATATATATATATCATACATACTTATATGTAAGTAATTTATATACCAAAATAATTATATATAATTATTAATATAAAACATAAATAATCACAGTATATTATAAGGTATAATATATTATATATAATAGTGTTGGAAGTGTCATCTGATTTACCTTCAGACGGGCGTGGAGTACTCAGTCACAGGAGCTCTGCCCTTGGCTGTGGTGGAGAAACCCTTTTCTTCCCTCCTCATGCTCTGTGTGCCTGCAGCTAGGACACTAAAGGCAGAGCATTGGAGTGGTAAGAGCGCGCGGACCTGAGGTCAGGTGCAGCTCTGCACCCAGACAGCTGGACTTACCATTTCCAGTTTCTCCATCTGTGAAGTGAGTACTAAGACCTATTGGGTGGGACTGTGGAGAGAAATTGATTCAGTATCTATAAAGTGCACAGCACAGAAGAAACTCTGCATAACTAATGGCTGTTATTAAGATTATCCAACGTTTGAAATTTAAAATGAATATAAAAGAATTTGGCCATTATCATCATGCCCTGAGTAGGAACTAAAAAAAAACAACAACAACTAAGAATTCCTTGTTGCCAGATTTATAATGTTAAGTCATTTTATGCAGCACTTTACCTAGAATTTGAACATAAAATTGGTTCTTGATTATCTGAGAAACATCTTAAGGCATAGAGAACTTTTTATCCCGAAATAACGACTCATCTATACCACCAAACATATGTGAATGACTTTCCTCAATTATCTCCCCAAAATACAGAGAACGTAAACTAGTTTTACATAACATCCAACAATATCTAAAATGACTGTGATGCGCTGGGTAGGCATGTGGTAAAAATCATCAGGTGCCTTCTAATGAGAAATACGAGCTCATTGAGGACCCATGGTCTTCCGGGTGACTTTCTCGTTGGCCTCTCTTCATTCATGCAATTAGCTGTGAATTGCCAGAGTGAAGACCAGGAGACCATGACCAGGAAAGCTGGGACCAGAGATAAAAGCAGTCCTCCCTCAGGGAGGGCAGGCGTCAAGGTCAGCCGTGTGCGGTGCAGTGCTGGACGGGGACATTCAGACGGGGGCTGCAGAGCCGTCCTTGCAACTGCGTGGGCTGAACCTCACCCCACACGCGCTGATGTGGGCTCTGTCAAGGGCCAGCCTCTGTGTTGAGGGCTGCTGTGGTCCAGAGGACTTGCCTTGTGTTTTAATATCGTTTGTGTTAATTTACCGACTTTCCTGATCTGGCATCAGATGCATGAGGACCAAATCGGTTAAAAGAAGTCTTTCTTTACCGGATTCCTTTCCCTAGGTACTTCCAAAGCACTTTACCTCATGCTGTCACGGATTGTAAGAGTCATTGCATTTCTTGTATTGGTCTTGTATCAGTGTCTCTTTTGTAAATATCTCTTAGTTTTTACACTTTCTCACTGGCTTCCTCTATATTTCTTTCTAGACGCTTTTAATGATTTAAATATTTCAGATTATATTTGCACTAGAATTCAGTGAAAGCTAAGAAAGGCTTACAACTGATCTGTTCTGCAGTGCGCTTCGAACAGCTCCAAGATGGCCCCCGTCTGAATGCCAACAACAATCACAGCAAGACGCCGCCACATGCTGCAGGGATGTGACCCCGCCTGCCCTGTGCTGGTCCCCGAAGGGGCCTCTTGTGGTCCCCGTCCTCCCCAGAGGATGGCAGAGCCTAGAGGCTCGCCCGTCCAGCTCCAGCAGCCGGTGGGTGGGGAGGACACGGAGGGTGCCGGCAGCCAAGGCTCGCAGCCTTTGCCACGCTGCCTCTCAGCTTTCTTTGGACTACCCATTTCCCACCAATCATTGCTAATCCCCAGTCCGTGCCAAAACTGAATTCACTTAATTCACACTCACTCCGAGCAATCACCGAGGAACTGGCTTGGTGGCGTCAGGTTTTATCCAGTACCTTTTTATAGGAGACAATGTTCCAGGGGACCAAAAATGCACATCAGTGCCCAAACCTCAAAGCCACTGCTGGTCCCCCCCCTTTTTTTTGGCTCATGGAAATGTGGGAGCAAGCTCACACTGAGCCGGTAGGGAGAAGCAGCCCGGAGCTTCAAGGGAAGGGGGATCAGCTTTCTCCCTTCCCAGAAGGCCCCGCTCCAAACCTTGCTTCTTTCTCTAACACTCGCCCGCCCAAACTCTAAATGAGGATGCCAATAATAGCGCCTCGCCTCATGCTGCAAAGGTGAGATGAATTCATACATCTAAGCACATGGCAATAGGAAACACTCAGCAAACATCAGCATTGTTATCATTATTAAGTCATGGCTCTCAACGGGGAGCACTCAGCAGGGGCCCATTCACACAGGGCCGTTTACAAAGGACACTGCATCCCTGAAGTCAGATCTGCATCAGCTCAAGGTAAAGTCCAAGGTCAGGGTGAGGACAGGACATTGCTGGGTGTGGCTGCATTCCTAGGGTTTCCTCTGATCTGTCTCTCCCATATGCACCCTGTCCCTGATCTAAGATCCTGAAGGAAACTGTGTCTCCTACAAATCCTAACACTGACCACCTTTCTTGGAGGACATGACTGACCATTTAATTCAAGTTCCTTATGTTCCCACCCTCAGTTCTGGTGGCTTTGCCCTGGGTCTTGAGTCCCAGACTTCTGCACCACCTCCAGATGATCCCTCTGCTTGCCAGCTTGGCCCTGCCCCGTATCTGGCATCCCAGTGATCCCCAGGGCTAGAGGTGCAGCGAGGGGGGAGGGGCAGACCCCTTCCATCCTGCAGCAATGTTACTACTTCATATTCAGTTCTTCAACAAACGATTCCTCAACACCTACCGTATTAAGAGAGACAACATAGGGGCACCTGGGTGGCTCAGTTGGTTGAGCATCCGGCTTCAGCTCAGGTCATGATCTCATGGTTCATGGGTTCGAGCCCCGCGTCAGGCTCTGTGCTGACAGCTAGCTCAGAGCCTGGAGCCTGCTTTAGATTCTGTATCTCCCTCTTTCTCTCTGACCCTCCCCTGCTCGCACTGTCTCTCTCTGTCTCTCAAAAATAAATAAAAAGCATTAAATAAATTTAAAAAAATTTAAGAGAAACAACATAGAGGATTCAAAGACAGTTTCCGTCTTCAAGGAGCTGAATTCTTATTACTGAGACATTTTCACATTAGTTCTAAAATGGATACTTGGTGATGAGCATTGTATTAAAAGTATATGCACTTGTGTAAATGCTTAAAAAGAAAGACATGTGTCTTCTGACTTTTGTGATCAGGAAAGTCTTTATTGCCCAATGAACTTTGCAGATTTCAGTGAGCAGCGGTGGGAAGGGAATCCAGTGGGAAGGAATGTACAAGGAAAAATGAGAAGGTGGAACGCCCCTCACTCTTGGCTGGGGATAACAGTTGTCCTTTGGGGCCCTAATGTTCTCGTGAGAGAGGACAGGAAAGTAAGTGTTGGCCCCAAGTCCACTATAAGGAGCTTAATGGAATTTTTTAAATGTTTTATTTATTTTTGAGAGAGACAGCATGAGCAGGGGAGGATCAGAGAGAGAGACACAGAATACGAAGACAGGCTCCAGGCTCCAAGCTAGCTGTCAGCCCAGAGCCCCACGCCAGGCTCAAACCAATGAACCTTGAAATCATGACCTGAGCCGAAGTCGGACGCTTAACCGACTGGAAAGGGGAAAGGGGGTGATGGACATGGAGGAGGCCACTTGTGAGGAAGACCACTGGGTATTATATGGAAACGAACTTGACAATAAACTATTAAAAGAAAGCGGGAGGGCTTAATGCCAGGCCAGGGAGCAGAAACTGATCATTATCCGTGGGATAAGGTTTTCACCAGCGGAGAAATGCAAGACAAAAGTCTTAATTAGGTGGTGGGAAAGGATGAGTTTGAGGGGATAGGAAGAAGGCCGGGGAGAGCGCGGAGAAGGTGTTGCAGTGGTAACGCGAATTTGGAGTCAGGTCCTAAGGGACTGAGTGTGGCGGGACCAGACTCGGAAGGGCAGCCCGCGGGAACCTAGGGGGCGTGGCATGCAGGACGGGCCTGAGCCAGCGGGAACCCAGGGGGCGTGGCATGCAGGACGGGCCTGAGTCACTCCTCTCCCACCGTCAGTCCTCTCTCACCAAACGCTTTCGGTGACATACTCCGATGTCTGACATTTTTCATGGAACGAAATTTTCACCAAAATAAAGCATAATATGTTCAGAACAAAGGAAGAAATGTTATAGTTAGTTAACTTATCATCTGGCCAATGTTGTTTTTAATAGTGCAGATTCAAAGACGCCTTGACTCCCTAACCGGCTGTATTAATATTCTTCAATAATACTGAGTAATCTAAACCAGATTAATTCAAAATTCTCTTTCTTCCAGTTCTCTAAAAAGATCTTTCTCGATGCCTTTTGAGTTCACTCAGGGATATTACCTTCTGACCAGGGCTCGCTGAAATAAGAATGCCATCTTACACCCTTGCAAGGATTTTTTTCAAAGATGGAAACAGATACAGATTGATCCTGAATGTAAAACTCAAACATAGTGCTAATATGTATTAGACATCTTCCCACTATATCCATGAATTATTCAAGTTACTAGAAAAGATGTTTCCATAACTGCCCTTCATTGGTGACATGAAAGGTAGAACAGCAAGTAAAGTTTCTCAAAAATCCTATGAACCATGTTCTTTGGAGATTTTAACGACACGTTGGGTCAGAAACAATAGGCGATAGTGAACTACTGATTCCACCTCCAACGACTAAACAGAAGGGCCGTGACCCCTTGTTTCTGGCGTCACACGTGCGCGTGTGCACACACAGCAGGGCACGGGTGTGGGTTCCAAAGTTACCCCTGAGGTCTGTACTGGTAACCCATCAGGCTTTGTAAAGGGTGACAAAGCACGACGATGGAATTAGGCCTTTCATTCCTGGCGTGACCCGAGGCAAAGTCTGACCAAGACAATGCAGCCTTCTGCCTCAGATAGCTCTGTACTGACAGCTGATTGTATAATGAGCATGTAATTTTTTGGAAATTTCCCTTATTACCCATATACGTGGTCCGTGAGATCCGAAAGATTTGTAACAAAAATGTTTTATCTTCCATATAAAGAATTGGGGAATTAAGACACTGACATAACAATAAGACACGATTACATAATGAAGCCCCCATGATTATTAGAGAAAGTTAGCACAAACGCTCCAAGGATTGTGTGTACATGTGTTAACGCACATTAGGTCCAGGTATAGAAGGAATACAGGCTTGCTGTGTTGTAAGTCTTGTCACGAAAGTTTTAATCCTTTTTGAAACTACATAAGGATCTAGAAAATCACGTTTTCACCGTCATTGAGGAATATAAGAGAGAGAACTGAAAAGAAAATAATAGTATAAGCCACACTTGGATATATTCTCATAGTCTAGTAGTATCTTCTAGCACTTTCCTGTCTTTTAATTCCAACCTAGAGTTCACTTTTGCCAAGATACCACCTAGCCTGATACCTCCAATGGCATTTACAGAACATGACCCAATTACTTCCTAAAGGAATAAATGAATTTTTTTTTTGGTTAAGAAACTTGATATTTTAATGAAAATGATCTAAACCAAAAAAATGCAATTGTAGTAAAATAGATGAGGAAATTGTACTTCTTTGTATTAAAATATTTTTCATAAAGCATTAAAAATATATTAATGAGAATTTAATCTCATATAAACAAGCTAATCTGCTGTAATACTGTTTTATGTATGTTTCTATGAAATTGCATGGGAGTAAAACAAATTATGTCATCATAATATTGTTTTGTTTCCCCTACGGAAATACTTGTATAGAACAGTTTAAAAAGCATATTATAGAGGGGAAAAAAAATCTTAGACTTAGTGAGGATGGTATCGTCAACAAGTTATTTTCTTGAAGAAGCAAGGAAAAAGACTAAAAACAAAATTTACATTTCTGATTCATTAGTAAAGTTCATTTGTAATGTTGGTCTCAGTTTTTCCTCAAATGTTGGATGGCAGTTCAAGAAAAAGAGAACCACTGCAGAAAATTTGGAAAGGAAAGAAATATTTTAAAAGGTCAGATAGAAATGTTTTTTAATTTTACAGTAAATTTTCGGACAACCGTATCTGTACCTGCATTTAATTTTTACTAATCTTGCTGACTCATAGTTTGTACATTATTATTCCATAGAGTCATTCCAAGGCAATTGTAAGGACTTAAAAAGGAATTTAGAATTTTGTGTCATTTTATTTACCATCTGTCTTTTTAGATTCATAATGTTAGGGGTTCCAGTTACGTAATTTTTTATAGGATTAACCCATGGCTCCTGAAAGACGGATAGAGCAGTGGGCAAAGATACTCCTCCTGCAATGTATTTCATGCGTCTATTTCACCGTGGTCTTCCAGAAAGGGCTCTCATTAGACCTGCCAGCAGCCTTTCAATCTGAGAAAAACAACTTTAAATGCTTCACACTGATTTCTGTCAACAGTTTGCTTTCTCTTAATATATAACATTCTATCTCGTAACAGGCTGCAACTACATGAGAGGAAGTGGGAAAAGCCATAGGTCCCAACATGTCTATCCAAATAATTATATTTACCTGACCTCACTGACAGCTTGTCAGGTATCAGTCTGACCTTGCAATAGTCCCGTGCCGATCAGAAATTCAAAATCCTTTATAATGGTGAAATAAGAATATGTAAAGACCTTCTTTTCCTGTTATTCACTAAAGAGGATGGGCAGGTTCCTCATCAGACCTCAAAACAAAATTGACACAACTGTGCTTACTTCTGCCTAAAAGAGGTATTAGTACATGCACTCTCCTCTGGCTGGAGAGGTCAGGGTTAAGGTTACTGGCACGGTTTCATAAGGACACTCATGTTGCACCTGTCTGCACTGTCCGTCGCCTGAAGATAAATAGGAGACTTCAGTTTCCAAAATAACAGTGATGTTCTCTATGGCCTCATTTGTAAGTAGTCCAGTTCGGAGGCAGCCCCAAAGTCTTGATTTAAGACACATTGCACATGAGGGCCGGACCAGACAAAGCTCCGGGGCAGGCCTGTGACCAGCCCCGTTAGTGACTGAGCTTGGCGCTTCCACGGATAAGCTAGGAAGCAAACTGATGGGTAGATGGCTGGCTGAGTGGACGGAAAATACTAAGGAATGGTTGCAAAGAAGGCATTTTAAAAGCCTAATCACTATAAGTGTTCCTCCTTCTGGAAGTGATAATCAATTACTCTAAGTAATTTATTGATTATGCGATTTCCTCCAAAATCCACAGATTGCCTCCACAATCCCTCAGATTCTTTCAATTCTCAGGGTCCTACTGCCTAGGGGCATCTTTAGAAGTAAGAGCAATTTCCTCAGGCCGCCCTGCCGCCCAGATTCAGTGCCTCTTGAGTCAGCGAAAAAGAAACGCATCCCAAAATGTCTTGTGCCCTGGAAGATCTAAGGCAAGAGATCTTGCCACTCCCTAGCTTCCCAGGATGTTATGAGACTTTGTTTCTCTTATAAAAACTACCCAGTAGATAAATAGACTGAAGATAAGAACAAATCATTCTCATAAGAAAAAATTAACCCCATGTAGCACACACACAAAAAAGTTAACCTTCCTTAGTAATTAGGAAAATGCTAACTAAAATAACCTTCAGGTAACATTTCACTTATCCTGAATTAGCAAACAGAATTTTAGTGATAGCCCCCAGTACTGTGATAAACTGGTAAACTCCTATGTTGCCAGTAACATTATAAACTGGCGTGACCATTCTGAAAATCAATATGGTTAACATACCTATGTATATATTCACACCAATAGCTACAAAATGTTCCCAATCTTTGAAGGAGTGACCTCGCTTCTGAGCATTGGTTCAAGGCAATAACGAAAACAAGCAAACAAACAAAAAACAGTGCACACAAAGCCATTTATTACATTATTATCAAAAACTGTGAGGACCAGGAGTAGGCTTCATGCCCCTAGCTCCCTAACTAACTGTGTAATTTACACTCCTTCAACTCTGTGGCTGTTAGTCACTGAAAGTTACAGTCCGTAGCGTGTGTATCGATAGTGAGAAGGATGAACGTGATAAGTTGGTGGAATCGTGCTCTCTCGGAACAATTTCTTCCAACCTCAGGGCCTTTCCTTGCATTTGTTCTTGGTACCACGCGTCCCTCCCCGGCTGCCTGTTACAAGCCGGCTTCTTCTCAGCATTCAGGTCTCGACCCAAACTTAATTTTCTCCGGAAACACTCCTGGTCCCCGCCCAGGGGGGTCCTTCCCCTCTGCCACATCACCCATTTCCATTCCTTGCTCCAACTCCTCACTGCCTGAAATGCCCGTTGGCCTGTTGGGTTCTCGGCTACCTTCTGCCTCTGCACCCAGAAGGCGAGCTCCCGTGTTTCCCAGGCCCACTCACTCTTCGGCACCTGCTAGGACACCACACCCTGAAGCTTCTTGAAATCACAGAAGTTGGAAGACGTCCTCTGAGCTTAGAACCCTATTCCTGATGTCCTCTGTGGATTGACTGCCACCCTCCACTTAGCATCAGACCAGGAAGGCAGTTTGCACACAGGGCTCTGAGCTCATGGAAATAGCAAGCGAGCACCAAGTGGGCTGCGCTGGGAGGCAAGGGGCCTCCGCTCCACCTGCGACAGGCAGCCGCCTCCCCCATCCACCATGGGCACTCCTCCCTCTCCCGCTGTGGGTGCCCCCGCCACCCTCCCCCTTCTGGGTGCTCCAGCAGCTCCCGCAGCCCCCCTCCCACAGCCCCAGTGTAGACACGCCAGGGGTAGTCAGCTTCCCAGTCCCCCCGGAGTGGAGGCCAGTCTATGCGGAAGCAGGGCAGGCTGTGGATGTGGTATCTTCCCAGAGGCCAGGAGGGTTGCCTGGCCTCTGCTGGACCCCCTGGACTCTTGAAATCCCTACCACTAAAGCTACTTCTTTAAACATTTAAATTTTTTTAATGTTTATTTATTTTTGAGAGAGAGAGAGACAACATGAGCAGGGGAGGGGCAGAGAAAGAGGGAGACAGAATCCCAAGCTGTTTCCAGGCTTGGAGCTGTCAGCACAGAGCACGACGCAGGAACCCTGAGATCATGACCTGAGCCGAAGTCGGAGGCTTAACCAACTGAGCCACCCAGACGCCCCTGAAATTGCTTCTTTGAGCCAAACGTCTCTATAAAAACATAAAGAGCCCAGATACAAGGACTTACCATCTCATGGCAGATCTTTAAGTTCAAGAACATAGGTCTTGTCCATAGAAGCATCTAGAGGGGCAGTGGTCCTTAATAGCCAGTATTTCCAAGAGACTGAGACTAAATGGAATGATTTGCTTTGAGGCCTGGGATGGTGAAGGACAATGGTTCCCCGGCAGGAGGACCCTGGAGTAAAGGAGGGCAAGAACTCAGTTGAACCCTGGGCCTAAGAGGTCCTTTCCTGTACAAGCCTGACGTAGCAAGAACCATCTGGAACACGGGTTACACATATATGTCTGTTTGCCAGGACATTTGCCCCAGTTTGCTCAGAACTCCTAGACTACTTTGCAAGGTCGGTTTTGGGAGCCTGGCCAGGCACAGGAGCCGTGAGGTCCCACCACCATCCCCAGAGACCCAGGTGATGCTCTGAAGAGTCTAGAAGAGGAGGGCTTTTTTTTTTTTTTAATTTTTGGTCAAAATAGTAACCCATGCAGTGAAGGTGCTAGATGGGCGGATTTAAGCTCTAATAAGAAACAGGACAGCAAGTTTCCTAAAACCCAAGGTCAGTTGCTTCCTGCAGGGCTAACACATGAGCGCAAACACTGCTCCAATTCTTCCTTCGGTTTCACTGTCTCTTCTCCAGATAGTGGTCTCTGTGTAGTCAGTAATAGGCAAGGACACCGACTCCGCCCCCATCCCCGCCCCAGCTGCTTGCCTGATATAAAATGGGAATTATAATACACTGTTGTGAGTGTGTACTAAGCGCCAATTAATACCTCAAAACACAAACTAAGGAAATCCAAATATACATTATTATGCAAGTATTATCTCCCATAGCGATGCTACATAATTATGACCTAATTGTGGCTTGAGGCACAAGTATCAGGTTTTCATTCAAAGACAAGATGTGCTTTTTCCTGTCAGTTTACTAGGACTGCGTCTCACACTGTCAGCCAGCAATCTAGGCAGCAGGCTAACCATGAACTGTGCTCTTGAAATTAGAAAACTTGGGACTTTGTTGAAGCAAAAGAGAAATGAGCAGGGCCACGAGCCCTCAGAGTCAAGGCTGAGCGCCATTTGCACTCTTCTGCCCAGTCGCTCAGTGTGCCCAGCATATGGAACTGTACCTGGAGAGGCACGGAGCCAGGAAGCTGGGGAGCGTAAGCGTAAGCCACAGTTGGCTTATAAAGTTCCACAACCGAGTATCTTGATGGAGACACATACCGAGTCCGAAGAGCCAGTCTAGACCAGAGTGACAAACTAACCTGAGCAAGCCCCCAGCCCTGGGGCTCTGCCCCTTGGTGAGTCCAAGTAACAGTAAGGATGCGTGACTTGAAGACACAGCAACTCAGGTCTGCTCCTCTTCAGAGGCTGAGCAGTCACCCCATTTTATGAAAGATAAAAACCTGACTCCGTGTTGTTCCGTGGGCTGTCCCTCCTGCCCGACCCCAGAAAAGAGTTAAATTGTGGACAATCCACTCTTATCTGGGAGCAGGGCAACTGACCTCCCAGTGGCTGAAACTGAATCCCAGTTCAATAAATGTAGAAATTTATCAACAGTTTGTGAAATCCATAGACCTGACATGTGTCCCCTCATTGTATCCTTGCACCTGTCCTTACAGGTAAGTATCACACCTGTTCCAATCAGAGACTCAGTGACAGGCTGAAGGTCCCAGGAGCTGGGAGGTGTGCCTTTCATTGTCTACTGGCCTCAACCCCTTGGAGATTCTTTCGTTTTATTTCTCTCTGCCTTTCTCTACTC
The DNA here is from genome assembly GCF_006229205.1 of Suricata suricatta. Lineage (NCBI taxonomy): Eukaryota > Metazoa > Chordata > Mammalia > Carnivora > Herpestidae > Suricata > Suricata suricatta. Next base: position 140,369,279 of record NC_043706.1, read on the forward strand.
GCCTCCTCTTAAAATCCCAATTCAGAGGAAAATCAATTGTGTAGACTAAACTGAAGAATCTCAAACGATAAAAATATAACTCAGACAAATAAACATGTCTTTATTCAAAAATATCAATTTCGCCTATGAGCATCTCCAACAAGCTTTTGTTTCGCTTTTCATGCAAACCGGATTTTGCTGCTATACCAGATTAAATGGCCACATTTTCATCTTTTCCCCACAATTTAGATACTTTTTTTCTTAACGGTGCATCCAAACCTTTGGTTGGACTTTAGCAAAGACTTGAACCTTTGTACGAATTTTGTTAGGCAAGCTCTAGCAGTTTCCGATTGGGCTCTGCAACAACACCCTTAGTGGGAAAGCGGATGTCTCTTGCCACATTTAACTCACCAGCGCAGGGGCTGATAAATGTTGATAGAGCTTTGGACGACATTGCAAGGGTTTTTTTAAACTGAGACAGCTGTAAAAGGCTCAAAGGTTTTAATTCTGTCACTTCTACAGTCCATCCAGCCCAGCTGATTTCTCCGACTTGTTCATTAATATATTAGTTTTTGCACTAATCAAGCTCATTTGATGAGAAACCTTCCCACGCTGTAAAACTTCCAGCTAATGGCTTAGAAATCTACTTGAATTTTGCACTCAATAATTCATCTTAGAATTTTCAAAAAGTGGGTAGTTTAGACAAACTGAGATAAATCCCAGACAAATGGGGAAACATCGGATCAACGTGTGTTTCCATTGTAAGCACCATTAGTGAGTTTATCTACTTAATTATTTTCTGCAGTAGAACAGAGGCCTTTGACTAAAAGGCCTCCTACTTTGCGGATCCATGCTCTTTATAAAGCTATTCATCTAAAACGATTTAACCAAACTTGCTCACAATGCTGACCACCAGTGTGGACCTATGAAGGTTTGAGATGTGAGTTCATAGATGAAAATTCTAACCAAGGTCTTTTGGGAAATACAGCTCCCCACAACTTACTGCATTTGCTGGTAACGTTTGTTAGAAATCTGAAATTTCTCTTTTCATTTTTGTGCCTCAATTACGAACAAAGAATTAGAGCTGAAAATGGGTTGTATCATTAAAGTTCCCTGCTGATGGAAAACTGTCATAACAGCTGCCATTTTGGTGCATTTATGAAGGTTTTCAGTATCTGTCTAAACATAGTAAAATGATTTGCAGTATGTTTGCCTCACTCCTGCCCCGAATCCATAGTTCTTTTCCAATTAAAATCATGTATTTGGTCATCTCTGGAGCTGGCCAAAAATTACTATGTGGAATTGCCATGTGGAAGAAATAGTATTAAACAAAATTTAGATACGAAATGAAAACACTATAAGAAGCCAGCATTGTCTTCATCTTGAAACAAATGTTGCTAATAAAGTGAATGGGGCAATCTGATTTTTTACTTTGAAAAGAAAAAGGTTTTTCAAATTTAACGGTGATCCAGGTAAACCCCACTTTAAATCCAGGAAGGCTTTGGGAAAGAGATGAGTCTATCTAACTATACACAGCCTCCATTCACTTAACCACATTTGATCAAACTTGTCCAAATTCACATAAATGCTATTTCCATGAATAGGAACTTACAAGCATGTAAGTAATAAAGAAGGAATAGGCATTCGGCAAATAGCACTACATGTAACATATAGTTTATTTAGAACTGAACTTGCTTATATGATATCTGGCTGCAGTAAACCCACAAAGTAGCGGTTTATTCACTCATTCTTTCTTCTTACAAATGTTCAATTTGCATTTGAGGCCAATGAAGTTTATACTCTAGTAGTAGAATCCTGCCCTTCAAGAGGTGGTAAAATGTAGGAAAACTAAGTGAACATAAAACACATGTAAATAAAGAAGGTGGATGGATAGCTGGCTATTGCCCTAGGAATTCAAAAGAAGGAAAAGATGACTCTGGAGTCAACTTCACAGAGGAAGTAAGTCCAAAACTAGCCTTAAAGAAAGGTAAGTTCAGACGTACCAGGAGGAAGAGGGGACCGTAGTGCTATGGGGAATTTCAAAGCCATGAATGGAAATAGCACATGCTGGGGTAGGAAGAAATCGGGTCTAAGTCGAGCAGGAAGTCTTGGTAAGAAGGAGCCAAGTATGAGATTGTGATCAGCAGAGAACGAGATTAGGAAAGTTAATCTGCAGGGCAAAGGAGGAAGAGGAGGACGTGACAGTGGAAAGGCGGGACAGACTGCTAGCTCCAACCCAGAGCGTCCTAGGGTATTGCAACAAGCCCACCAGGCACTACACAGAGCAAACTGAATAAAGCAAAGGGAAGGATCCAAGATGAAACTCATCTAAGCCCAGACGCAGGGCTTGCGAGACTAATGAAGTCAGCAGTCCCCTCATGGGCGCCATTTGAAGGCTTTCACACAGCGTTAGACACCACCGGGGACTATTCAAGAGTCATATGAGACAACGTTCTGAAGGAACACTGGAAACCCTTAGTCTTCATGGAAGATGGGAACCTTGGACTTTGATCCATAACGTCCTCAACATCTGTGGTTTGAGTTGGCCCTTTTGTTTGTAAGGACAGAGAAAGATATCTAGAAGATTCCTGCCCTCTTCCTCCTATCCTGTGGTTTACAGGTTTTCCTGGCACCTCCTGTCTGATGAGACCAGATGTCCCTCCACAGGTAGCAGTGAAACTGGACAGTGTGGCTCTCAGCCTGCTTTTCTGTCTTGTGCACATTAAAGCCCTACCGTTTCCTATCTCTGTACGTATCTTTGTTAACAAAAAGAAATCTGAAGAGGATCTTTGCTTTTATAAAAAAAAAAAAAAAAGGACAAAATAAAAAAAAAATAGCACTCAGCACACACCCTCAGAAGCCAGCGGGGGGCCACCAGGCTCTTTCCCCAGGAACCACACCCAGCATCAAGCCGTCCACCAGAGCTTTGAACTGTGTGAGCATCTGTGCTTTACCTCGATGTATTTCCAGACTCCGTTAACAAGATGTATCCTAAAGTATCAGAAAAACCTCGGGGTCTGGGAAGACTCAGAAATGCTCCCATATACCTTAAAGGTAAATAGTTCTTCACTTACAAAAGGTTTCTTAGAAATGCTTTCCTTTCAGATGGGGGGGGGGAGGGGAGGTACCAGTAAATTGTAAATTCTCCTGAAGACAGGAGTGTGGAATGTAAAATTAATCCTAGAATTACCCCCTATTCCTCATGTATTGTGTGGCACTGAAAAAAAGTCCTTGAAATCAGTCATCCCTGATTTTCGTCTTTCTGCACATCTCTGTAAAGAATGTCATTATTTCAAGCACTTATGATGAAGTAAGGATAGTGTAATAGTCCATATCATAAAAAGGAAGGTTAGATGAGCAGTTTGCTGCCCTGTGAAACACGAATTGACTGGTTGCACAAGTCAAATATCTCCCCTCACAGATCTTTATTCCCCTGGACCCTCCCTCCCATGGTATTCCTTCTCTACTGACTTGAACTTCTCCTACGATTAGAAACGCCGAGTCTCTACTACCTTGAATACCGCCTATGTTGAAATGGGATGCTTACATCTCTCTTTCTGGCTCTTCCTCTCATCCTTCTTGTTGCCCTTGGGCAGACACCGGCCATATTTCTCTTATTCAGTCTCACTTACCATTTGTGTTGTTCTGTTGACTTACTTCACCTCCCTAAGCGGAGTTTGCTCCCTAAGGGGAGCCAAGAATTAGTTGCTCAAAGGGCTACTCTTTGTTTTAAGTGACATTATGTTAGTGTTGCCGTTATTATTATTATTAGTCCACCGTGAGCTAGGCCAGTATGGAATTGATTTAGGACAGGACTAGACTTGGAATTCTCCTTTTTAGAAGAAGGCTGCTCATCAATCAAGTTGGCCAATAAGAAAAAAGATACACTTTCACTTCAAACGCTTGAATCCAATTTAATTCAATGACCACCAAATCTGTTGTTATAATTCTGTACAGGGATAAGGTTTTTTTTTCAGTATAACTTCCAGGTTAAAGTAGTCACTAATCAATGATAAACTTAACTTGCCTGTTTGTATTCATGTCCAAATCACTCTCAATAGACTGTATTTAGAAAATCAACCCAAATATTTGGCCTTTATTGTAAGAAGTCAAAATCTATATCGACTTATTGAGATAGCAGAATGGAATAAGTTTTCACAGTGTGTCCACAAATAATTTGAGTTTTTGACAGTTTTTTCCTCCTTCACTAGAAGGAGGAGCTTCTAGTGAAGGAGGAAAAACTAGAGCTTTTGAAACTGCTTCACTGCTTCTTTCAGGTTTTCTTAGAACTTGATTTGAAAGCTGAATTCAATGCTTATGAGATTTATGACTTACTTTGAAGAATTATGTATTTGCTTTAGGACCATCTTTTCTGTTGAAATACAATGCATCTCTTGAAGAACCGTCATTTCCAAAAGCGTGTTCCAAAGTTATATTGTGGTATTATAAAATGTAATGTTAGAAAGGTAGGAATCGGAGATCATCCAAAGTTCAATCCCTTCTTTGTCCAGGGAAGGTAACTGAGATTCAGAGATTTCAGAAAGCATCTAGGAAGTTATTGAACATTGACGCCTAAGTTGTTGAAAAACTATACTGCAAGTCATTTGCCTTCACAGCCAATGTTACTTCTAGTATACCAGTGCATTCTAATGCCATTTAGGGAAATAAATCTAATATGCAGTTGGGAAATGGAAATTGTTTAGAAATTTTCATTGTCTCTCTGAAGGAAAATTTTGAAATATAATCGACAATCGGGCCAAGATCCATGATATCTTCAACTTCACGAGTGATCAGTGCCCCCATTCAGAGGATGAAAATCCTTTCTAGAGCTTTTGAAACTGTGATGGCTTAGTAGCCTCTTGCTTTAGTCACCCAGTTCCTGTGTCAAAAAGAGAGGAAGAGAGAGAGACTTCCAGCTGGGAATTGAGGTCTTGCTTCAAAGCTTTTATCTTCAGAGGAAAGAAGTCTTGTGAATTTCATTAATGTCAACAAGATCTGAGAAGATTTGAAGTATTTAAACCCTTGGGCATCTCCAGTATGCCAAATACTATGGTCATTATAGGTTATTGGTTGCAACTCTGCTTCACACCCCCCGTGAATGAAGACTTTGGAAATATCCATTGTGCAGTCAGACTTAAGGGTATGTTGAAAACCATCACTTTCCAAAAAGATATGAAGACAGCCAAAGAAACGGTGCTTAACCTCGGGTGAAACATGGAAACACCTGAAATTCCAAATGGGGTGCCATATGTTATGGGTAGGAAACTAAAGATCAGTCTTCTCAAAGTACAACAGCAAAGCTAAGAAAGAAAACCAAAGAATCATTGGTTTGGAATTCTAAAAGCAGATAACCTCAAAGTATCTCCCCAAAAAGGTCCTTCTCTTAGGGTACAAAACTGAATCGAGTTGTAGGGTTTTCCTTCCCCCTTCACTTTCTTCTCCATTCCCTAATCTCCAAAAATGACCGGATGAGAAGTCACAATGGTTTCCTCTGTCCTTTTCCAAACTTTATGGGAGAAAGCCCTTCTATTCAAAAATAGGCAATTGTTTCTATTAAGTACATTGGGTCCAAGCTAACCCCAAATAAACAGATATTTCTGGCAAAACAAATATTGACAATTTAAACTAGGTCTTGAAATTACATTTTTCTTTAAAATATATATTTGTTTCTCTTTTCTTCCTTCTCTTATATTAAAAAGACAAACTTGTGGAAATGTAAACTGGTACTGCCACTCTGGAAAACAATGTGGAGGTTCCTCAGAACACTATGAATAGAACTCCCCTATGATCCAGCAATAGCACTGATGGGGATCTACCCAACGGATACAGAAGTGCTGATGCATAGGAGCACATGTACCCATATGTTCATAGCAGCACTTTCTTTTTTTTTTT
>NC_043706.1:140375249-140384966 GCF_006229205.1 Suricata suricatta
TGCAAACATATGGTTTCTGTCCTTCTCTGCCTGGCTTACTTCACTCAGCATGACACCCTCAAGGTCCATCCACTTTCCTACGAAGGGCCATATGTCATTCCCTCTCATTGCCATGTAGTACTCCATCGTGAATATATACCACATCTTCTTGATCCATTCGTCAGGTGATGGACATTTAGGCTCCTTCCATGTTTTGGCTGTTGTTGACATCATAGCACTTTCAACAATAGCCAAATCACGGAAAGAGCCAAAATGTCCATCAACTGATGAATGAATCAAGAAGATGAGAAAGAATGAAATCTGGCCATTTGTAGCAAAGTGGATGGACCTCAAGGGTGTCATGCTAAGTGAAATAAGTCAGGCAGAGAAGGACAGATACCATATGTTTTCACTCATAGGTCTAACAGGAGAAACTTAGCAGAGGACCATGGGGGAAGGGAGGGGGGGAAAATAGGGAGAGGGAGGGAGGCAAATCATGAGAGACTCTTGAATACTGAAAATGAACTGAGGGCTGAAGAGGGAGGGGGCGGGGGGAGGAGGGTAATGGTCATGGAGGAGGGCACTTGTGGGGAAGAGTACTGGGTGTTATATGGAAACCAATTTGACAAAAAACTATATATGAAGTTGAAATAAAATAAAAAGACAAACTCAAGAACAACACCTTCTAAACCATTTCATAAAAGGGATGCCTTTTCAATGATAAGAGTTGTGTTTTTAATACATCTCTTTTGGAAACTGTTAGTTTTATTCTACTAAAGCTGACATCGGCTTAAATACCAGTACGTGTGCCTAAGGAATTACTGTTTGGGTCATCACATTCTCATCATTGCTAAATCTGCTAAACCCAAGGGAAAGATTTGTTCAGAATCGCCCAACGGAAAATCTGTGATGGTTCATGTCATCAAGAGACACCTTACAATAGTACTATTTGCGGTCAGTTCTACCTGCACGTATACCTGTCAAGACCTGAACCCAGGGCCCGAGGGCTCACCTTCTCCATAGCAACGATGTCACTGAAACCCAGTCTGAAGCAAGGCAGCTTTTTAGCTATGACCAAATCCCCGGCTACAGGTCCTGACAGGTAAAGCTCCTTACGGTAGGTCTTTAAAGCTCTGGAAATATTTTAGTTCAACGTTCAAGAAGCTAATAAGTGCCTTTTCCGATCCAGAAAGAAATGCTTTGGTTTCTCCTTTTAGCATTTTTTAAATTTCCCTCACTGTTGCTTCGGGAGGTTGTCTAGCCCTGATGGGCAAACGCCGAGGGACCAGCGCTCCTGCTTCACGCTGAGCTCGCCAGCCATTTCACCCGGGGAAACGGTGTGACAAATGTGCTCTCTGCAAGTTGCTTTATATCAGTGGACGCTCTCATACTGAGAACAGCTTCGGGCTGGACTTGGCCTGGATTCACGTTCAAATACCGTGTCTGCAAAGTGGCCACGCTTGACAACACACTGGACCCCCACACGAATGGCCAGAGAAACGGCAGCAGGCCAGAGGCCCAACCATGGTGCGTCAGGAGCAATTTATTTCAAAGCCCTGGTTTTATGACTGTAATTTAGCCTTCGGTGCCCTGAGCGCGTCGGTCTGCCTGGCTCACTGTCCGGTGCCGCTAACGGCTGTGGTGAAGGTTGTTCCCTCCGTCGGGCTAAACGTCTCTGTGTCTGAGAAATTCGCCGATTCCTACAGTTATTTAAAGTGCTCTTGTAGACCGAAGGGGCACGTGAACCAGGGTCGTCGGAGAACGTGGAGAGTTAACATCGTAAGATCGGAGTCTGGACGTCACGTGAACCCCCCCCCTTTCCTGATCCACTCGGGTGGTTTTTAGCCAAGTTTCCTCAAGCCAGTGCTTCCTTTATGGTGTCTGGGTCCTTGGCTTTGAAAAGCACCCCCATGGGGGGCGGTTTCGGGGTGACCGGTGGGTGAAGGCATCCCCTCCCATGGGGGCCTGCTCTTCCCTCAGCGGGCAGCCTGCTGTATCAGCCAGGAAATGCCCCCAAACTCACAGAAACGTTCTTTTCTTGAAATGCTGCCTGTTAATTTTCTTAAGGCGCGACCAGCAAGTGCAGGTTGATTTTATAAGTTAAGTCACCTGTTAGTATCACATAAGGACTGCTTCAAGTGTGTGGAATAAGTATTGTTTCATCCTTCTCATGCCTTAAATAGTGCTTTCCCTTCCAAATAACTTCTTTGCATATGACCATTCATGTAAGAGTAGCGACATATTTAACTAAGAGTATTTACCAAAAAAATGTCAGAGTCCAAAAAATCCAGAACTGAATTTCCCTGTGCTTAAGCCTCCCTGTGGCCATCCACACGTCCTTTCCCTGCTCTCCGTGCGTCTAAGGTAAGAAGTCGGGGCACCTGACGGTTAGGGGTTCCTTCAGGTCACAGGTTCCGGCGACAATCACACCGTAAGGGAGACACCTGTGGCTCAGAGGCTCCTTGAGGTCCAGGAGCGTGAACGTGAACTTCGTTCCACGGTGGGTGCGTGTGATCAGGGCATCAGCTAATAACCCCAGCTGGAGGACAAGCTCCCCCAAAGACCAGAGCCCCCCCTTCCCCTGTGTTGCATTGCCCCATGGGGCCTAGTAGAGCACTAAGTCCACAGAGAGCATCACATCGTGGTGCTGCTGGTGGCGCGGGGGCTGAAGGCACTCTTCAGGGCGGCACAACAGTGCCACAGCATCAGCCTCGGCACTGGCTGGGGAAGGCCTTGCTCCGGCCACCAAAGGTGTCCCTTTTCTATTTTACTGGCTTTGCTCCCCCCTTTTCCTATAATAATGTCAGCTAAAGGAAAAGATTGCAGCATCCACGTTGTTTAGCAATTACAAAAATGCAAAGAGTATTTCGTCAAAATCCCACGTGGCATGTATCTGCTGGTCCACGTGCCCTGCAAGGCAGATGTCTGCATCAAGTGGACATGTGTCTCGTGTGACCTCCCTGGGAGGTGGCCCTTGGTGACGGGGCGTCTTGGTCGTGGCTTCACAAACAGGCCCGGTTGTCCAGACGCAAGACTGGGACCTATACATCCCCGTCCTGACCAATATGGCACCCGGACAGAGAAAGCACCCAGACAAGGACAGTTTAAGGAGGTTATATAGAAAACCAGTATGCGTGTGATGACGCATATACCCCCGTCGTCAGCAATCCCGGCATTCAGAATAGTGAGCGCACGAACAATAGTCCCCCGCCAGGCACAACATTCGAGCCCTCCCTGCATGCCTGCTGCATGAAACCATCTCCAAGAGGAGAAACTATGCCCTTGTTGTACTGTGCTTGCTTAGTATCCCTCTCGAAAGGCCGCGTGGCTTAAACCATTGTCATAGTTTGGTTATAAATAAAACATATCTCTTCCATCACCAATGTATCTTTCCAGCTGCTGGACATAAAACAGATTCCGAGCTTCCTAAACTGAAATGTCATTTTCCTAATCAGAATCGATGATTGTAAATAACCATCTGTTTTCTTGTTTTGCTTTCTTTTTTTAAGTGCCCTGCTCTCACCAGCGCACTTTCCTCTGGCATCACGTGTGTTTAAAATGGGCAGCTCCAGGTCAGGTTCGCAAAGAAACCGGCAAGACGGCTGTTTTGAAATGGAGAGACATTGCTCACCTGCTTCTCCATGTGGTTTGACACTAACCCATGCCCGTCATCACAACAGCACGAAAACGTAAACAGGTGTTCTTTCAGATGTACATGGTGAGGGGAGAAGAGAGACCCTGCAGTCAGGATTGCCCACAAGGGAGGACAACGTGGTATCAATCCACTTGGAGGAAATTTCCAAGAAGAGAAGGTCTTCGGGTTGAATTAAGAGAGAAGAAGGAGGCGTGGGGGTGGGGGGCGTCGTGGAAGTCACTGATTATGTCACGAGTGTAAAGAACAGATCTTAAGGAACAAAGTCCAACAGAAGACAGGACCAGAGCGTCAGAAGAAGGGGCAGGAGGGGAAGGACAGAGACAGATCATGGGTGACAAGGAAGATCAGTATCAGAGAATACATCTTACAGGAACGACTTCAGTTTCCCAGGATTCCAGTTGGCATGGGGAAGAATGTGTGTGCCTCTTCCTGATAGACTGCTCCTGCCCTGCGGCGGGGGGGGGCTGCTGGCATGGCCCACACGTGCCTAGAACAGACAAGCCCACACCACCCACCCCCCCGGGAGGGCACAGGGCAACTATCACTGTTGATGGTGCTGAGCGGTGACAGCCTCGATCTGGCTCCTATGGCAAAGATACGTGTATTAATCACGGATAAATGGTGCCTTTTGTTGGCATATTAGCCCAAAGGTCAAGAACTGAATAGATCACAGGACAGACATATTTTCCTGATGGAGGCAGAGGGGGGCTTGGAAAGTCTGCACACAATGGAAAGCTTAACACACCCTGTTTTTCCCACTGACTTCCAGAATGCCGCAGTGACAACCACACTTTATTTCAATAATGACCTATTCTTGCTTTTTAAAAATATTTAACTGTGGGAGTGAGTAAAACTATGTAGCATTTTTGTGTCTCAGCAGTGTAGAAACCCAAATGATGAAAAGAACAGAACACAATAGAAGTTGCTTATTCAAAAAGTGCCCGGGAGTTGGCATATTTGGTGCTTGCAGAATGGGTTACACTGGGGCAGAAAAAAAGCCCAAAAAGGAACCCACTCCCTTATTTTGCGAGCTGTCGTGATGACGGGCATGGGATAGTGTCAGCCCACGCGGAGAAGCAGGTGCGCCATGTCTCTCCATTTCAAAACAGCCGTCTTGTCGGTTTCTTTGCGAACCTGACCTGGAGCTGCCCTTTTTAAACACACGTGATGCCAGAGGAAAGTGCGCTGGTGAGAGCAGGGCACTTAAAACAAAACAGATGGTTATTTACCATCATCCAAAAAATACCGATTTTCCCCCTATATCCTTTAAGCAAAAGATAAACCTTTTAGAAATAGGGTGAACATCTCTTTTCAAACGTCTAATCTCTTGTTCGTTCCACAATAACGCTTTGCTATTCGGTTGTTTTTGGATGATCGGCTACCCTGTACCTCAAACTTTAGCTGAGATGAAGCTCACCGAGCGATCATAGAAATGTTTCCATCATGAGCAAGAACACCCCACATAATTATAATGGCTTTGTGTTGTGACGTCATTTGTTACGAAACATTGATACACACTAAAGCTGTGCGACCATCATCGCTTTCTCTCTCTGAAAATTCGTAATATTTCTGCCTGCCTTCATCCTCACTATAAGAAACTCATGAGGAAAGCAATTCATTTTCTTTATGCTCTTGAAGACAGTGGTGGTTCTCTAGAAAGTTTCTGGAAAAAGCAAGCAGGAGAACTGCTTATCTCTGCTACATGGGATTGTGACTGTTACTTTTAATCCTGGCCTGAACCACCACTCAGTCTTTTCTTAAAGTGTCCAGAATAACTGGGGGAAAGTGTGAAATACCACTTTGCCCTCGATCAGTTTCACACCCGAGCAAAATCAACGTGTTGGAGCCATCCTTGAAATATGGATGGAATAAGGACTTTTATCTGGCGAAGCGCACATCTTCGGGTTGTAGCTTCCTGCCCTAGGGGGCGCAGCCTGAGCTGCACCCCAACGGCCCCCCAACAGCCCATTGGCTGCACCCCACTCCAGCAGAGGTGCCATGGGGTGATGTCAGCAGCTCGGCAGAGGCATGGTACCACTCTGCTCACTGGGAGAACAGATGTGGTCGAGGCTCTTGGAAAGCTGGGAGTAAAGTATGACGGGAATGAGTGTCAAGGCGGCTCTTAGGGGGCGCCTGGGGGGCTCACTTGGTTGAGCATCTGACTCTTGAGTTTGGTTCAGGCTATCTTCTCACCGCTCGTGGGTTCAAGCCCCACATGGGGCTCTCTGCTCTCTAGAGCCTGCTTGGGATTCTCTCTCCTCTCTCTCTCTGCCCCACCCCCACTTCTTGATCTCTCTCTCTCTCTCTCTCTCTCTCAAATAAATAAACTTAAAAAAGAAAAGACATTATTGGGGAAAACTTCATGGAATTTCTATACTCTGCCTTGAAACAATGGGTCTCCATTTTAGTCCAACTCCTGTACATCTGGGTCGTTCCTATGGTCAGGTTGTGCACAATCACCTACTTCTCCTCCAAATGGTTTGAGATGGAGTTTGCAGACCTGGGTCCCTGAGGCTGCATGAGACCAATGCTGGCAATTCCTTCCCCCGTGGGGCCTGAGAAGCAGCTGAGGGGCGGGGGTCACATCAAGGCTTGGCCTTGGCCGGGTCCTCCCCTGAGCAGTGACACACAGTGCCTGGGAATGGGAACTAACAGCCACGGTCTGAAGGTTCAGTGGTGAGCAAGGTGAGGGCAGCTAGGGCAGGAAAGGCAGCTTCCTCCCAGCCCGCCCACACCTGGGGCGGCGGCAGTAATGCAGGTAAGTGCACCTGTGGATCGGTGGCATTTGGAGGAGTAAGAGCCGATGGTGACGACAGCAGCAAAGACAGGGATGAGCTAAGCTTCTCCTTCCAGACAGTATGCATTTAAACAGCATGGAGCCAACACCCTACCCTGACCATAGTCCGCTCACTGTAGCTTTTTGTTTTGTAACGTTTTTCATTTTTGAGAGAGACAGAGTGTGAACAGGGGAGGGGCAGAGAAAGAGGGAGACCCAGGACACAGAATGTGAAGCAGCTCCAGGCTCTGAGCTGTCAGCACAGAGCCTGATGTGGGGCTTGAACCCACAAACTTTTAGATCAAGACCTGAGCCTAAGTCAGATGCTTAACCAACTGAGCCCCCCAGGCGCCCCCTGGGTGAAATATGCCACATTGTGGCTTTGAAGGACTCAAGGTCCAAGAGAACACTCTTTGTAAGAAGTCAGATTTGAGATTTGTGACCTGTCATGTAACGGTGATTACCCCACTTTTGTTGATTCTGTGATTTCTTTAGTTTTGATGGCTTTTCATCAGCTCCAATCTGGGACTTTGTATTTTTTATCGATTTCTCACTCACTACCCCTAAAACTCCATCGGATCACAATTTTTTTTTAAGAAAAACATTAAATGCTTGCGTCTCCTAACAAACATGCAGAGAAAATGCCTAGAGCAATGTGTAGGGTCTGGGTGGGGGTGAGCTGCGGAATAACGGGCCTCTTTGTGTGTTTGCATGAACCAGTTAACTCGGGAGATGGCATTGACTACAGCCAGCAGAAGAGGGAGAACGTCGGCGACCTGATCCAGGAGACCCTGGAGGTCTTGGAGCGCCGCGGAGGAGTAAACGCCTTCATCAACATCAAGTACATGGTCCCCACCTACGAGTCTTGCTTGCTCAACTAGAGGCAGGACAGCTGGGATGGGGGAAGGCTTCCCTTCATGCCCAGATCATCTGTCTCTACTGCTTCTAGCATCTCATTACTTGCGACTTCTAAAGCTTTCTCTTCTCCAGCTGCTAAAATAGTGGCTTATGGGCCATTGGACTGTTAGCCCTATTGAGAGCAAGGCTTTCCAATACATAAATAGTGCCTGTTTCTTAGATTACAATAGTGTACTGTGCTTATTTGTTCTAAGAGAAGAATTGCTTCTTTATACAACTAGGACAGAAGCAAGAGTCCGAGTCAAACCTTCAGTTGTATAGACAATAAAACTATAATTTTCATGCGCAACTCAGCAATAGCTGTTGTGTCTCTGCCTGCCCTGGGGGTGATGTCAGAGGTTGTAAGGGAAGGGTTGGTGCTGACTGCTTAATAGGTGTTTGTCATGGACGAGCAACGCCCTCTCCCAGCACCTCTCTGGCAGCTGTGCCCAGCGATGTTCTCTGACAGTCAATGAAACCGTTGAGTCTGTGTGCCGATGGCGCAAGGACAGCGTAGCGGCCCATTTCGAACCTCAGTTACAGACGTGATTATTGCCTCGAGCCCAGGGGTCATCTGGGCTTCGAGGGGGCTTTGCAGGGTATGTTGGGGTGGGGCTTGGGAGGGCGGCGGGCAGAGGGAAGCGTGAAACGCAACCTGGCAAACGTGACGGAACAATGCCCTTGTGAATCCTTGTCCCTCCGTAGGATGAGAGGCCGCATCTCAGGACGTGGTGTGTCTATTGACAAAATGCCATCCAGCCCCTTGTGCAGGGCTTTGATCATTTCTGAAAACGACTCGCATGCATCTGAATGGTCCTTTGGCAAGTCTCCTTCCTCCGCCTCCTCTCGCCAGGTGATGTGGTCTCGTAGCCCCTCTCTGCAGCTCCAAGGGCGGTATTTTGGAATTTCACTGAATACACACACACACACACACACACACACACACACACACACACACACCTCGCCTGCCAAAACAATTTAAAAAATGACAAAGACCATGTACTTTCTCACTCAACTAAGAAAGAAAACAGGTGCCCAAAGAGAACCCAACTGTAGGCCAATTGGCCCTGACAATGGCTTTTCAGGGACGTAGGTGCTCAGCTCGGGGCAGTTGAAACCCAGCCCAGAACACTTCATAAGACGGAACCCTGACTTTGCGCACCTGAGCAATGCAGAAGCTGCCCAGAAATGCATAGCCTAAAGTGTCTCGTTCTGTAGCAACGTGCGATGTCTGCACAAAACTGAAGAGCTAGATCGTGTCCCCCTGTGCACCAAGCATTGGCCCCGAGATTGTTGTCACTAATTATTCAAGACACGAGTTTCCAAAGACAAACACCGAATTCGAAAACTGGTTTATTATTCATCTTCCTTGATGCCTGGCTCAGCATACAAAATCTAGCCTCCAAGTGGCTACCACCATGTTTACGTAAGCATTTTTTAGGATAAACGGAGAGGCATGACTATGCCAAGCAAGTAGGCTTTCGTGTATCATGTTTTGAAAAGACATGGCCAGAAGCAGACATCAACACGTTGAAGCAGGTCCTTTTCCAAATGGCAACGTTCACTCGCACCCATGAGTCCTGGCATGATCTATGTGAGGGGACACCAAAATCAGAGAGAGGGCAGCTTGTTGGTGTATTTGAAATTTCCTACCAGAATTCCCTGCATTATATCATTAGGAGACAGAAGCAAAGCTGGCCTCTTATAGAAACAGGCCTGGCCTCTTGGTCTGAGTCATGTTCATAAAAACTACTTGGAGTAGGGAGCAAGGAGGGCCCCCCACCCCCAAACTCCCGGCCACTGTCCCAAGAGCCCCAGCCTTGGCTTGGAACTAAAACCTCAGGGCTCATTTTCCAGCTGTCACTTATTAGTTACGCCACCTTGGGCAAGTTACTTAACCCCCCTGAGTGTCGGCTTCCTCAGCTGTGAAATAGAGATTACTCCTGCCTAGAGGAGTGTTGTCAGGCCCGGAGGTGACCAGTGTGAATGGCCTCTTGTAGTTTCTCATACCTTCATTTCAAAGAGAAACATCATAGGAGTAACGATTGGTTTTCCCCCAGCAAAGCAATATGTATTTGGAAAATCTTCAGACAATACGGTACTTCCTCCAAGGCAAGGATGAGTTCTTTGTTATGACTTCGCTGGAGAATTCTTTTCAGTATGTCATTTTACCAGCACAGAAGTAGGAATGGACTGCTTTTTGGGTTCCACCCTAAATTTTTCTTCTACGTCTCCCAAATAATTTCTGATTAACTGGAAACGGAAGGGAGAAATGTCAACAGGTTTCAGAGCTTTGAGTGGGACAGTGGCTTCTTTCACTTCAGTTTTACACTGAAACCTTGTTTTAAAGACATCGGAGGGAATGCAGAGATGAAAAATGGAAAGTGTTGAGCCCGGGTGTGATGAGCAA
>NC_043706.1:140385066-140466292 GCF_006229205.1 Suricata suricatta
AAATGGCTGCACACTTGGGGCACAGGATCTCAAAACTGGGTTTGCTTACGTGAGGTCTCCGGCAGAGTTTCGATGTAGGTTGTGGGGCATCTCACCACACTGTAATTTAGAGGAGCGAAGATGAAGTCATTCTGAGTCTATTTGGATACCCACCGCCTCTCTTACTTCTTTTGGCTATTTTGAGATGTTTATCGTTAGCTCTTTGCAAACAGAGGCTGGGAAGCCCAAGACTGATTTTATTTGAAAGCAGTCATAATACCTTGAGAAGTAGTCCGTGAACATCTTTCTAAATATAAATTTCTTCCTTCTGATAGGATTTGAAAGGAGAGAATCTCAAATGTTCTTTAAACAATTGTCTCCATAAACGCATCAACCAAAGTTCTTCCAAAATGGGACTCTTCCAGATATAAATTGAAATGACCAAGTTTTCATTCACACCAAGACAACTCACGTTTGCTACTTAGGTGTTCAGGGCCCCTCAATAAAGAAATCATTTTGGATAGGGGCACCTGAGTGACTCAGTCGGTTAAGCATCTGACTTTGGCTCAGGTCATAATCTCACAATTTGTGAGTTCAAGCCCCGCATCAGGCTATGTGCTGACAGCTGGTAGCCTGGAGTCTGCTTCAGATTCTGTGTCTTCCTCTCTCTCTACCCCTCCCCGTTCACTCTCTCTCTCTCCCTCAAAATAAATAAGTGTTAAAAAATCATAAAAAAATCATTTTGGATAATTTACAAATGTTATTAGTAGTATTCTCTCATAGTTTTACTGAACTTTGCTGTAACAATAGGACTTTGGTTGCTTTAATTAATCCCAGCCATTTAGAAATGGAAATGATTTCCTGCTCTTTCATTTGGCAAGTAGCACTGAAGACAGAAGCTCAGTGAAAGTCAATGTCAATAAGGAGTAGATAGAATCGTGCCTTGGGGCAAACGAGGTGGGAACTGGAGTTTACATTCCAATAAAGTCTTGATGTTCTTTCTTGGAAATCAGAGTTGCTGGTCAACATTTCATATAGATTCTGGATATTCACATATTCTGAGAAAGAGGAGTAAAGATAGCTTTGTCCTATGATGATTTTTTTCAAATAAATCTTTTGAATCTTGGATAAATAAATAAAGAAGTAAATATTCAGGTCCAGGAGGACCTCTGCACCCACACAGCCAGGAGAGGAGCAGGGCTTCCAGCCAGACCAGAGTGACTCAGACAGTTCATGCTCCCCACGGCCCCCCGCCCCCTGTCCCCACCCAGGTGTCCCTCCGGGGACCTCACAAAACACCATACTCTTCTTAAGACCCAGGAAGAAAGGCTTTCCTACGCCCAAACCAACCTCACTTCTAAAATAAGATCTCCCAGGGATGCCTGGGCGCCTCAGTCCATTACGCGTCCGACTTCAGCTCAGGGTCATAATCTCACAGCTCATGAGTTCAAGCCCTGAGTCGGGATCTGTGCTCACAGCTCAGAACCCGCTTTGGATCCTCTGAATCCCTCTCCCTTTGCCCCTCCTCTGCTTGTTCTCTCTCTCTCTTAAAAATAAGCAGATAAACTTTAAACAATAAAATAAGACAGGATAGCTGAAGTGCATTTGCTTTCTGGTTACTCCTTGCGCGCTAGGCTGAGTGACCCTTTGCTCTGCTAGTGGGAAAGCCCGCCTGTGCTCCGGAAACGGGAAAGGCCATTTGGAAACCGCCAACTCCACAGCATGACTATCTGTAACCGTGCTGTTTGAATACAGAAGAACCTACGAGCGTCCTCTCCATCCTGACATGGAAAATATAATTCAAATACAAGTGGGCTTGACTTCATCAGGAGCACTTTCCATGAGAAAATACATATTGGTGTTGAATCCGATACTAGAACTATCCTGTGCCTCCCGGCCTCTCCTGCAGCCCTAAACTCGTGAGCGCACGATCCAAACCCCACATCGGGCTTTGTTTCTGAGAACTCCGTAGTTTGCCCCTTCGGTTCCAGCGCCGATGAGGGTGATGACGCGGGAGGAAAAGTCGCATCCAGAGGATGGCTCAGCGCCATCTCCGGTGAGGAAGGTCCTCTCACCTGCGCTCACACAACGTCACCTGGCTCCAAGTGTCACGACTGATACAGCTTGCGTCTTCAGACAAATTGCTGAGCAACGAGCGGACTCTCCGAGCCCTAGTTAATGACGCGGACGGTATGTGGTGGAAAGTGCCCTTTGCACGTTGGCTTCCGTGCGTCTCTCTGTTTCCAGAGTCCGTGTTTCCTTTCCCCAGTGGGAGTATTTTTTAAGGTACTTGGAGTCTCTATTCATTTTACTTCTGCCAAATTTCTGTAAGTTTCAATCTGGGTGAAAGGGTCTGTTCTCTTCCTGTGTTCCCTGAGTCTGAACACGTATCACTTCGGCTTCGTGGTGGTTTAGAAAGTACTGGGAAGTATCCTCTAGTTTTGCCTTAACAATCTGTTGGAAGCTCCTTGTCTACTCAGGTCGGTGCATGCTGCACGCCGTACTTTGACGATCATTTCAGGGCATTTCCAGATGTTCTTGACTCCATCTATGCTCCACAGGACACCAGATCAGAAACTCTTTGGTTACAGGGGAAGCCAGGATCGCACACTGAGACATGGCAGTCTCTCCATTAAGAGGAGAAGAGAATGTGTGCGACATGGCCCGGGAAGCCTGGACAGACCCCATGAAAAGATAAGCTGCTTCATTCACTGATGCCCAGACTCTCAGCCCCTACCCTTGGCTGGCTCCTCCTTCTCCTCCTGACCTCTGATACATCAGGGACCCCGGGGCTCGGGGCTCGGGCTCCTTCCCTATCTCCACCCATGCCTTAGGTCACCTCACCCAGGCAAAGGGCTTCGGAAGCCATCTTACACCCCTTATTCTCAACTTAATGTCTGCTTCCCAAATTCCCACTGAGCGTTCCACTTGAATGTCTACAGGATGACGAAACCATATGTCACCAAACCCCTGACCAGTCTCCTCCCACGCCCAGCCGGGGCCCACTCAGTCAAGAGGAATCCACTTCAGTACTCGGGTCAAAAACCCAGAATCCGGCCTGGCTTTCTCTCTCTCCCCCTGATCCCACACCCCGTCCCTTGCAAGTCCTGTCTGCAAGACCATCAGAATGGCCCCCCATCTGCCTGTGTCCTGGCCCCTCTCTCCCATCCCGTCCAACTACCGCCTTGCCTGCTCACTTCTGTTCCATGGGGACGCTGTGTGCAGATGTCAGTGACCCTTCAGACACAGCGCCCATCAGATCAGCAATGACCTCGCCCTCCCAACCCTGAAAGTGAAACTACAGATCTCTCCATGGCCGCCTGCTTCCTGCATTTCGTGGCCCTGACTGTGCCTGACCTCATCCCCCCCATCCTTTCACTGCTTCCTGGACTCCCACCTCTGCATGCCCCAGCTCGGCTGGCCTCCCCACCACCCCACGAACAGTCCTGGCCTCTGAGCCCTGCTCTTGCAATGCCCTCAGCCCAACGCACAGTCAGCTTCCCATACACAGGCTCGCGTCCTCCTGGCTTCATCCCGGTCTCTGCTAAATGTCACTTCCCCCAGAAAGGCCTTTCTCAGCTCCTTTCCTTTCCTCTTACTATTTATTTTGCTTGACTTTCCTCCCCACACTGATGAGTATGTGACCCGCTGGTTCATGCTTGCTTGTGTATGGAGCATGGGCTGCATGAGAACAGGGGTCTGTTCTGGGCATGACGGTGTCCCCTTGCCATGAGGCGTGTTCCATGCAGAGTCAGCCCTTAGCGAACATTTGTTAGATGGCATAGACCGTCCACAGTCAGACCAGAGTGTCAGAGAGAGATGGGCCCCTCCCTGCGTGCCCCGACCGATTGACAGAGGCCACTGAACTTCCTTGGGGTGGCCCGTGTCAATGATACTGCTGTCCTGAGAAAAAAGTGATCATCCAACATAACATTCTCTGAAGACACTCACACTCAGGAAAACTTTAAAAGGCTCTGCAGTCATAGGGACAGGCATTCCTTATTCTGTTTAAACCAAGTCAGAGGGAAGGGTTTTAAAAATCCCCTCAAAATCCTGGAAACACAGGACCCATCTGGCTGTTCAAAGGCAGATGAATGGCCTCCCTGTGAGCTGTAACATCAATGTGGCTTTGGCACAAGGTGCTACGTTTCAGGCTCACCGTTTCCTCTCCGTTACCTCTCGCTGGGTTCCTCCAGGTAAACCGTACCTGACTGCACTAATGAGAACCATCAAGGTCACTTCCAAACATCTGCAATCGTCTGAATGTTTCTGCAGGAGACTCTGAGCACAAATGGACTCAGATGCCCATTTAAATTTATGTTCTCAGGGAGGCTGAACGGAAGTAGCCACTGACACCCAGCACAGTGGCTCTTGAAGCAGGGTCCCTGGCCCAGCAACAGCAGCAGCCGCTGGGAGCCTGGGAGGGACCCCTGTCCTTGGACCCCTGCTCGGACCTGCTGAGTCAGAAGCTCCAGAGTGGGGCCCAGTGTGCGTGTCTGCACAAATCCTCGGGGGGGGGGGCAGTCTGACGCACTGTGACGTTTGGGAATGGTTCCAGCGCAAGGCTTCTGTCCCAGACCTGGATTCCAGCCCTCCAGAGGCCTGTCAGGCTAAAACTAGATGGTTTGTGGCAGAGAGCTCCATGGACCCTGCTTGCTTTCTTTTTGTTTTTTAAAAGTTTATCTATTTATTTTGAGAGATCAAGACAGCATAAAGGGATGGGCAGAAAGAGAGAGAGGGAGCTAGAGAATCCCAAGCAGGCCCCACGCTGCCAGCACAGAGCCCAACGCGGGGCTCAAACTCACAAAACTGTGAGGTCATGACCTGAGCCAAACCCAGGAGCCAGACACCTCACTAACTGAGCCACCCAGGTGCCCCTCCAGCAGCCCTACTTTCAACTCTGGCCACTCTTGCTATTTTCCATTAGCCATAGGACTCTTCAGGGAAATTAATTTAACGTAGCCTTTAAGAATAATCGGAGAGCTCAAATTCCCTCAACAGGAAGATAACTACATTGTCCTCAGTCCAGGGAATGAACAGGTATACCTTAGAAAAATTCGATTTAAATCAATCAATAAAAAGCCAATGGTAAAAACCTATCATCTTTGCTTCAAGCGTTCTGGGGGGGGGCAGGGACGGAAGGAAGGAAGTCTTAATATCTCACCATTCATCTCCTACTTCCAAATATCCAGTGTGGTGTCGTCTTTATGCTTGAAAGTTAAAAACTTGAATTACATTTATTAATACAGAAACGAACTTTCTAGCGAACTGCTCAAAATCCGGAGAGTTTGGGTCAGCTGTCCTAACGCAGCTCACGTGCAGTGCTGTGACACGCTCCGTGAAGTGACGTGTCTCCATTCGCGTCTCTCCGCTGCCTCAGGCTCGTCTCTGAGCTTAGTGAGAGCGACCGCGTCACCACGTGTGTCCACAGACGCCAGGCCCCATGTGTCGCTTCCCGCAGTTAAA
The DNA here is from genome assembly GCF_006229205.1 of Suricata suricatta. NCBI lineage: Eukaryota > Metazoa > Chordata > Mammalia > Carnivora > Herpestidae > Suricata > Suricata suricatta. The sequence continues at coordinate 140,390,512 of NC_043706.1, forward strand.
TGCACAGCAGGAACGTTCTGTCTCCTCCCTCGTCTGAGGCGGTGAACATCCCATTAAAACGCACCAAGGAAAATGTCCTATAAACAACTTTATTGACAAAAAGGTAAATTTTTAATAACCCGCCAACAGGCTCCCCTCAAGAGGGAGACACGTCAGGGAGGAAGATATTACATTTCCTCCAGGAACTGTCCATATTAAAGGAATGTTTTCAGACTAGAGGAAACCAAGTGCAGGTCAAGGGTGACGATCTCTGCCCCAAATCTAACATATTTGGTGGATCTCGGTTTGCAGAGCGGGCGTCAGGCACCCCTCCCCTCAGAGCCCGACGGAAATGACCCAAACAAGGAGATTGCTTAAAACGCCCTGTTGCGAGGGAACAGACTGGGTTTTTCTGGACGTGCTTGAATATCTAATGACGTCACTAGCAGTAAAGGCCACATGTCTAACAAATACCACAGCGCCTCGCAAGAGGTCAGAGAGTCCGGGCTGAATGAAGCCTTTCTCCGGAAAATACCGGACAGAAGCCCCCGAGCCGGCAAAGGCAGACGTCTGCTGCTGCAGCCGCCAGAGGGGCCGCCGGGAGGCCCTCCCCCTCGGGGGCTGTCGCCGGCCGTCCTGGGAAACCTGCGGTTCCGGGCAAGTGTGACAGTCACGGGCACGGCGCGCACGGGAGATCGAGTATTCTACTGTTTTGCCAAAAAGGAGTAAACTCTGAATCCCCACGTTTGTGCGCAGTGGGCCCGAGATCTCAGGTGCCCCCTCGGTGGGTTCCTGTCTTTAAAAAGGCAGGTGTGGGGGGCGGCGTGGGCACGTACAGAAATCCCGGACTGGCTGGAAAGGGAGCAGTCTCATTCCAGTAAGAGACGAAATTAAGTCCAGCGAGGGGGTGTGGGGCAGAGGAGGTGAGAAATGGTGGCGTGGAATTTGGTGAGGATTCAGGTCTGCCTAGTTTTATTTATTTTTTTATTTTTTATTTGAGGGAGAGAGAAGGGGTGGGGGAGGGGCAGAGGGACAAAGAAAGTAAGCAGGCTCCAAGCTCAGCGTAGAGCCCGACGCAGGGCTTGGTCCCACAACCCTGGGATCCTGACCTGAGCTGAAATCAAGAGTTGGATGCTCAACCCACTGAGCCCCGCAAGTTTTAAACGGTAGCTCCACCACCCACTTGGTGGACAATCTTGAGCTCCCAGAATATTCCTCTGAGAAAACTGAGCCTCCGTTTCCCACATTGGAAGATCGGAGGAAAGAACATTTCGGAAGGCACTGGAAGAATTAAATGAGGTATCTTGTGAAAATCACTTAAAACTGTGCCTTCATCTCTCAACAGAAGACATCGGGGCCCTACCACACCCAAGTCACATAAACACAAACAAGTCATACAGCGTCTATGCGGTCCGCTCTGGAAGCCCAGACACGCTCAGCCCAGAGCACGCGGCTGTTCCGATCAGGACGAACCCACACGGGGCGGACGGGTCGTGCGTTCATGTGGCGCGGTGTCAGTTCTGGCGTTATGTGGTCGTCACATCACTGACCAGAGGGGACACCATGCACACAGAGGCCCATTGGCTTATGGCCGAACAGATTCACGCCGTGGAGTGACCAGGGGCTCCTACAGCGCATCCGGGAGCTTCTACTTCTGTTTTGAACCACAGTAAACGTTGACCCGCTGCATTAAAATGCATTTTATTAGTAAAAATGTCAGCTCGGCCCACCTCCCCCCACCGCAAGGCAAGGCCTGCTTTCCTTCGGGGACCCCCCCCCCCCCCCCCCCGCTCCTCCGCGCCCCCAGGCTGCTGCCTGTCTTCCCGGCCTCCTCTGCCCTCAGCGTTCAGGCCCTCCTGTCCTCAGATCCGGATGAGGGGTTGCTAGTTAGACAAACGTGTTTTAATTTGCCGGGAGCCACAGACATAACGCAGGCGGAGGCAGCTGGGAGTTCATCATGGAGGAGATTTAATTTGTGTATGTTAAGCTCCACATCAAAGTAGTGATTTTCCCTCGAGTTATACAGCGACCCTCCTGGTGCAGTCTGGGGACACGGCCACCCTTGGCCCGGAGAGGGGGTGCTGACGTGCTCACACTCGCCCCCCGCCCCGGGACTCAGGGTGAGATGCTCAGTGCAGCCCAGCCTGACGCCGCTGCTCTCCAGAAGGGCAGGTCCGGTGCGGACATGCTTCCGTGTTGACCTTGGCTCCGGACTGGGGGGCTGCAGCCACCAGTCTGTGACTGGAGGGTCTCTCATGGTCGGGGTCCGAGTCGTGCTGGCTGGTTTTCCCTTCTGCTGGGTTTGGGCCCCTGCCCCTCACCGGGCTTGTGCAGACGGAGGAGAGTCATATGACATCAGAAACACGAAGGCACCAGGACATGTGGCCTGGACACAGGCCACCGGGAGGACCATGTGAGGCAGAGGGTCCCTGAGTGCCACACGCTTCGGAGAGCTCCCGCTACCACTCACAGCGACCCTCCTTCCATTGACCAGGTGAGAAAACGGCATTGGGAGAAGCCTGTGGCCAGTCCCAGGCCACACAGCTGGTAGACAGGGGTGCCCAGAGTGGGCAGCCGCGAGCACATCCGAGGGAGGCCGTGTGCAGGTGAGATCGGGCTCCCCACCCCTGAGCTGGCGGTTTGGGTGAACCCGGCTCCCCTAAGTATTTAAACCTGACTTGAAGCTGCCCAGCCACCCACGGAGCTAGAGACTTCTCTTTGGGAACTTCCAGAAGGGCCAGGGACCCTCAGAGACCATCCACAAGAGTTCCCACAGTGTAGGCAGGAAGCCAGCCCACGGAGACTCGGAAGCATCTTGCAGCCCTAACATTCTGTGACTCCACATGACAAAATCACAACCTTCAAGACATCAGGAAATCATAAAAAAAATCACAGCACAAAAGTTGGAAGGACGTCTTCCCTGAACACCTGGCCCCTGCTCCTGGCATTCTGCATCCCTTCCTGGAGTCTGCACCCCCTGCCCCAGATGCCGATCTACCCAGGACTTCCCTTGGGGGGTTCAGCCCAGGACAGCACCTCTCATCGGTTCAGAGACTCCCTCAGTTTCCACATCCACGTCCTTTCCTTTTCCAAGGGGTACAAAGGGCCTGCCCTGGGCTGGAATTCAGGAGACCACCAGGCAGCTGAGAGCTCTTGGCCACCAAACACTTAAAGCCTTTGGGCCTCAGTTTCCTCTTGTGTAAAACGAGGTGACGGGGCCAGGTCTTGATCTCAAAGTTCCTTTCAAACATTGGGCTCTGGGATCGAATCCATGATCACAGAGGCTAGTGAATAATGCACTATTTCCACACACAGCTCATCACGGCCCCGCCACGGGCCTTTGGAAGGGAGTGAATAACATCCCAGTGACTCCGATCTGGGCCACGCTGCAGGGGAGAGAGTGCCTGCCCCCCCCCCAGCTTCCCCCAAGACACTGCGGCCCCTGCCCCCCTCCAGGGTCTAAAGCTTTTCTCAGGGAGGAAATGGGCCACGGCCAAGGTTGTCTGCGGGGCCTGGGAATGCGCCATCCTGGGAGCGCGGATGCGCGGCGTCCGGTGCCAGCCTGCGGCCCTCCCCAGCACGGGGGCACCGCTGAGGCTGACAGGGGCCGGGCTCAGACACTTTCTCACCGCGCCTCCCTGCTGGAAGGAGAGCTTTGCCATGGCGCTCACGCAAAGGGCTGCTTTGTGTTTGCTCGAGCTGCACTTTCTTCCCCCCCAGCCTTTCTTCTCCTCTTCCCCCTAATCCTCCCTGGCCTGGTGTGGGCAGAACCGAGAGGCTGTGCTGGCCCCTCGGGATCTCCGGGGCAGGGCCCCATGCTGGGCCCGAGCCTTCCACCCTCCTCCCTGGTGTCCCTGAAAGTCCCGACTTATTTCCTCTCTTCGGTCTTGGAGGCCTGCGGCTGCTGCTTTTGAGGACGGTGTCAAGTTCAGGGAAGGTGGTACAATGGCACCTTGTTCTAAAGGAATCCGGAGAACAGGTGGATCCCGGCCTAGAGGAGACCCAGGAACGGGGAGCCTAGTTTTATACCGTGGGTCTCCACTGTGCGAGACAAAGAGTGGAGATCTCTCTGGATTATACTCTCGTATTTTCATAACGCACGCCTTTGTCCATCACTACCTTTCACCAGATACATTTTTTTAATGTTTGTCTATTTTGAAAGAGAGAGAGACAGAGTGTGAACAGGGGAGGAGCAGAGAAAGAGGGAGACACAGAATTCGAAGCAGGCTCCAGGCTCCAAGCCATCAGCACTGAGCCTGATGTGGGGCTCGAACCCACAAAGCACGAGATCATGACCTGAGCCCAACCAGCTGAGCCCCCCAGGAACCCCCTGAGACACCTGTGCACAGGTTTAAACCTGTGCGCAGAGGCAACGTGGGATGGCCAGGGGGCGGAGGCTGCTGGGTCCCAGGTTCCCAGGGCCCATCAAGGAGCATGTAACTGGGATGCAGGGGCAGACAGCTGAGAGCTGGGCATCCCTTCCTGCCTCTGCCTGCCTCCTTCCCCCTTCCAGCTGGCTCCTCCCTTCTTTCTCTGCTCTGCCGCACCTGTGGTCTATTCTGAGGTCTTTCTGTGAAACTCCTGGGTAGCTTCTAAGTCCACAGAAACAACAGTAGCCCCCTTCTAGACAAAAGGGCTCAGCATGGGGGCCCGGCGGAGCAGCCACAGATGGACAGATGAGGGGTGATAACGTGGGCGCTACCGACTGCGCAGGGAGCGGACTCTGGGCAGGGCGGGGGTGGGGCCTGCTGCGCTGGGTGGGGCCCTGAGCGCCTGGTGGCCCCCTGGTGGCTCTGATTGTCCTCTTGCAAACCACTTGAGCTGCCTCCCAGGAACCTGTCCCGGGAAGGGTAGTAATTGTCACTCTCCACTTGAAGAACACGATTTCGCTCTACCTGACTGGAAGGAAAGCTCCTCAGCATCACGATTCTCCAATGCCAAGGGTCCGGTCCCAGAAGTCCGCCTCCTTCCCTCCCCGTTCTCAGCTGCAAGCTCTGTCCCTGCTCCCCAACCCTCTCCGGCACCTGCTGATGATGGGCTCACAGAGACCAGACAGTGGGAATCAGGAATAACGGGATGAACACATGTGACCTCGCTTCTTCTCCAAGACCGCTTCTATCCACGTGTCTTAGATCGTCTTCGCGAAAGGATGAACATTTGATTCACATATTGAACGCCTATCTGAATAAGCTCAATAATAGCCTTACTGCTTATTAAGGACAAGGGACAAAAATTAATTTTAGAAAGTGACAGTCACAAAAGAATATGTACAAATGGCCAATAAGCATGTAAAAGATCATAAATCACTGGGGAAATGCAAACTCGAACCATGCGGAAATACCACCACATACCTACCCATCAGGATGACAAAGACTAAAAGGTGCAAACATACCAGAACTGCCATAGGTTGGTGATGAGAGAGAGAGGCAAATTTTGCAAGTGCTTCAACTATGACCCACTAACTTCACTCCTGGATATTTACACAAGAGAAGTGAAATATTTGTACACAAGGTTACTTGTAGGAGAATGTTGGTAGAGCTTTCTTTATAATAGCAAAGAACCGGAAACAGCCCAAGTGTCCATCATTAGGAGAAGGGGTAAATAAAGTGGGGTACGTCCCTCTGCCGCAATAGTACTCAGGAAATAAAGACAAGGAGCTGCTAACATCTGTGACACGGTGGATGAGACCCAGAGCAGATTCTAGAAGAGGACGTGCCGGTGATTCCTTTTGCACAAACTCCTAGAACAGGAAAATTATCTACAGTGGAGGAAACAGAGCAGTGGTTGCCTCTGGGTGGGCTGGGACTGACTGGGAGGGACACACAGGAACTTCACCAGTGACGGGATTGTTCTGCATCTTGATAGAGGTTTTGGTTAAACACGTGTAGGCATTTGTCAGGAAACATCAGCACGGGGCGCTCCAGTGGTTCAGTCAGTTAAGCGGCCAATTTTGGCTCCTGGTTTGTGAGTTCGAGCCCCACATCAGGCTCGCTGCTGTCCGTGCAGAGCCAGCTTTGGATCCTCTGTCCCCCTCTCTCTGCACCCCCTCCCCAAAATAAACAACATTAAAAAATAAAATCTATTTTAAAAATCAGCAAATATACACACAGAGTTTGCTGTTGTTTTGTAAATTGGTCCTCTAAAGAAAAAAATCCACTGTAAATGCTAGAGAAAAAAAGCTATGGTCTTTCCTGGAAATGGTGTAGGGGGTAGACGGAAGAACCTCAAGGCTCATGTCAAAGCTTCGTGGGGCCTGGCCCCTGACGCGGGCACAGGGCCGCAGGGACCTGGACTGTGACACGGGCACAGGGCTGCAGGAAAGCACTTCCCCGTCACCCCACATTCGTGGAAGCAGTGTCGGGAATCCAGGGACAGGGATGCTCAGAACCGGAAATCTTGGGATCAGTGCAGTCCCCATAGGGGAGCCATCAGGGAGGTTCAGCAGACCTGCCGCAGCTCCCCGCGCCCCGCCCCCCCAGTGCCAGCCGCCCCCCCCCCGACTGGGTGACTTCCTGTGTCCACTCTCAGAAAGCTTCCAGCTGTGAAACCTTCAGTGTTGCGAGATCCAGGGCCAGGCAGACCCGGAAAGACCCAACCGGGGACCCCCGCCATTTCACGTCGCTGATGCAAAGTGCCGTGGAAGTGTCTGCGTCCCCCGTGCAAACACACCTCACGTGAGTCTGTCAGACAGCTCAGCTCAGCGGAGCCCCAGCGATGGGCGACACAGGAACACAGGAGCCAGCCACACCTCATCTCGAAGAAGCAACTGAACCGGCCCAGAAGGGGAGCCGCTGAGCGTAACTGTGCAGACTAGGCCAAGGTCACAAAGGGACGGCGACGGTGAGAAAGACTAACGGGGCGGCGCAGCAGCCCGGGAAGATGAGCAGCCCCGGCTTGGTGCCCGGCTCCGCGGAAACTGCTGTGAGCGGCAGGCAGCGCGAACCCGAGGCTGCGTATTTAGGAGGCAGGAAGGGGACGAGGGCCGGATGAAGGCCGCGCACTTCGACCCAGTTTAAGATCTCTGTCTCAGCAGGGCATGCTCCCAGATACCCAAAGCAGCCATCTCTGAGCAGTAGAAACGTGGCGGGTTTTAACCTTTTTTTTCGCTTTTCTCTATTTTCTGAGCTTCCACATGCTTATGGACCACATCTGTTATGGATTGAATTGTGCCCACCCCCCACCCCAATGCATATACGGGAGTCCTGACCCTCCGTAAGAGTGTGACCTGCTCGGGAGATCGAGTCATTGCAGACATAATCAGTTAGGTTAGGATGAGGTCACATTACAGGAAGGTGGGCCTGGCCCCACATCGCCAGTGGCCTTCGGAAGGAAATGTGCACGCGGTGAGGGCAGAGATGGGGGTCTCACCCCCACAAGCCCGGGAGTACCACAGATCGCCTGCAGACCCCTGGATGCCAGCGGCCGGGCGAGCGACAGGCTCTCCCTCCCACCCTGCCCACACACCTTGATCTTGAACTTGTGGCCTCCAGAAGAGGAGGCAGTTCAAGGTGCCCGGGCATGTGGCACTCCGCTGCTGCAGCCTAGCAAAGTAACAGCCTCTATAAAACAAGAAATCCCTCAATTTCAGAACGAACATAGAAGCCGTGGGGCCGGGTGAGAGGCACCCGAGGAGGAGCGTCTGTTCACTTCCCTGGGGAGCCGCTCTCAGTTTTTCAAACAGCTTTAACGGCCACAACATGCTTCCTGTGTCAGGCTGCCGGCCGCCTCCCCGGCCCTCCCGCCCAGCCGGCCCGTGAGTCAGGCCCCCGTGAGTCACTTCTGTCCCCTGGGGCAGCGCAGAGGGAGGGCTCCTCCTCGGGGAGCCCCCAGAAGCCGCGCTGCTCGGTCCCCGCCCTCCCCTGTGCCCCACATCCGGGCAACGCGCTGGGCATGAGGGCGCCGGGGAGGGCCGCCGGCCACCGAGCCAGCGTAGCCCGGGGCCCTGGAGAGCCGCCGCCTCCAGCGAGCTCACAGTCTATTATTATAACGGACCGTCTCATCCGCCCATTACGCGGCCCCGAGGCCGGACCGGGGCCAGCGGATCAAAATAACTTGCGAGAGCGAGCCGGCCCACGCGCCCCCCGTGCGGGCCCGCACTTCCCCCCGCCTCCCCGGGAATGAGGCTATCATGTCTCCCAGACTGAAATTCAATAAAGCGAGACAATCGGAGGAAGTGTGGAGCTTTCTCCACGGAGGGAGTGAAGTGGGACCCTGCTTATCAAAGTGACGAGATTTGTTCAGCTGCTACAAACTTCCAAAGACTTCCTTTCCCAAAAGAAAGGCCGGGAGGAAGGTCATGTCCTTCCGCCTTCTTCGTTGAGCCCAGACCACCATCTGCCTCGCTTCAAGCAGAGCTTCAGGCACCGGCCGCCCCCCACCCCAACTCCCCAGCCCCCCAGCTTTGAGAGCCAGGGCGGTGGAGGGAGCCTTCCAAGGAGGTCCCGGTGGTGAAGGTCCAGCCACCTCTCAGACCTTGTCGGGGACATGGGGAAGCCAGCTCGGCCTGTCACCGACCTGGGAGCGGGAAAGGGGGAGGAGAAAAGAAAAGAGAAGGGAGTGGAAGGTAGATAAGCCGGAGGGGGGGCACGCGGAGGGATGCACCTCGGATTGCTAGGCGAGGGCCCCTTCCCCGCACCTGCCCTTGGCTCTCTAGCCCATGCCCAAATCCTCCAGGTGGTTCTTCTTGCCTCTGGGCTCCGCCCACTGCCTGCTGGCCTCCTGCAGCCAGAAAGGTCTGCCTGCAGTCCCGTCCCCGCCGGGCCCTCTTCTAGAGGTCATGTGATCAGAGCACAGCGCAGCTCCTGGGCCAGGCAAGTGGGGCCCTTGGTTCCCTGGACCCCAGTCCTGTTCTGGGCCCTCGCCCAGGCTTCACACGCCCTCTCCTCTCTCCTCTCCTCTCCTCTCCTCGGTGGCCAGGCAGAGGCTCCCGCCAAACCCACTGAGCCACGAGTCTCTCCCCGCAACCCTGGGCCTGGTCCATGCCCTTCCGCTGGGATGGGCTCCCCCGTCACCCCCATGCTCCCCCCCCCACCAGCACCCAGAACGCTGCACCAGCCGGAAACGGGGGTCACACGCTGGCACTAGAGCAGGTGTCCCTCCATCCTGCCGGGGGCAGGCTGGTCCCTGGAGGCTGACAAGGGCCCCCAACGGAGCTTCGGTGAAAGCTGGGTCTCTAGGCACCTGACCCCACCCCAGGCCCGGAGAAGTCACCTCTGAGCTGTGGCAGGTAGGCAGGGGGTCTCGCTGTTCTCCGTGAGCAGGAAAAAGGAGCACCTCAGAGTCTGCCCGCCGCCACCTGCGGAAGGACGCCCCAGGGGTAGCCGGGAGAAGATGGACGCGGGCGGCCGATAGACCTGACGCCAGCTTACCGACCGGTCCCAGAGCAGCGGCTCCATGAGAGGAGCACCCGGTGTGCCTTCCACAGGACGACAGCCTCTGTTGCGGATTGTCTTTGAACACAGGGGCGTATCACCGGGAGCAGGCCTTCTTCAAGAAATGCGTGGCCCCCCTCTTTGAAAGTCTCAGCTCTGGAGGGGCCCCCAGCGTTTCCTGCTCCAGAAGCCAAGAACCGGCCCCGGGAGGAGGAGTGTCTGCTCTGCGTCCTTGACAGACGTAACAGTAACGGAGGCTAAGTTCAGACACAGCTTCAGAGTCCTTCTCAGCCCTGCGAGTCTAAGTGAGGGTTGGCGTATAAGAGGTGAAAGCTATTTGCCCTCCCTTCCCCTGATGAGGAGACCACCACCAGCTTGGATCTCGGGCAGCGCCCTCAGGGCAGGGCCCCAGGGCCCAGCTTGCTCTGACACGCAGGCCTCCCTGATTCTTTCCCCCATGGCCTGGCCACCCCGGGCAGGGGGCTGGAGCGTGGGAGCCGCACACTTCCCCCCCGGATTACTCGGGGAAGCATTTCCGGGCTTCTTGGTGCTCCTATCCATCCGTCCATCAGTCAGTTCTGCTGAGCCCCTTTGCAAAGATCCTTAGCCACGGCTGGCACCTGAGCCGGGGGGCTTCTCTGACGCATCTGACCACCCAATGCAAACGCTCCATGGCTGCATTCACATGAAGTGCCTCAGCTACAAGAACAGAGAAAATGCCACTAAAGTGCCTTAAGAAATGGGACATTTACTGTGTCACCTACGAAGCACAGAGTCAACTAGCCAGGGCCCGGGAAGGCAGTGCTCTGTCACACACAGAGTTCTGGGAGCCACCCGACTTTGTCACAGCAGCCAGGTCTGTGGTCCCGGAAGAGCAGCATTTGCCCTGGGTGCTGGGTGAGCTCCAGGAGGAAGTGTCCCTGTTGGGCGTCCTTGTCCTTAGTGAGAGTGCTCTTTCCCAGAAGTTCCCCGCCAACCTCCCCTCAGGTCCCCTTGATCTGGAAGCCTTCCGTGCCTGGTCCTAACCCGGGTGCTGGCCGAGGCCCTCCAGGACTGGCTCAAACCCCAGGCGGCTTAACAGGACAAGAGAATGGAAGGACCCTTGGAGGGTCACCGCGGTGTCCGCCCCAGACAGGCACACAAACCTGGCCCAGGACTGGGCGAACATCACAGACCCCCTACAGTCCCTCTGCGGTCCACACACTAAGATCCCCCGAGGGCCTGTGGGCCAGACGCTATGTCTGTACTATGAACTGGACACACATCCCCTGGAGAAGCGCGCCCTCCGTTCGGAGGGGACACACGGGTGCCCATCAGTTCTGCAGACACTGATCATACAGAGATCACTGTAGTCAACGTAAAGGCAAAAAGAGCCAGCTCTCAACTGTTATGAAGCCACATGGCGATGAGTGTTCTGTGGTGACGCGGGGACACTGAGCCAACAGTTAAGAACGGGTTCCAGGGGAAGGAAAGACAGGCAGAGGGTGTGGCCCACAGACATTCCAGACCCAGAAACAGCCCTGAGGTCTCACATGACAGGAGAGATTGAAGCTATGGCTGCCGCTAAGCCTCCAGCGGGCCCACGGCCGAGCTTGTATTGAGTCTTTTTGATGACAGCGTGAATTCTCAGAGCAGAGCTCTCGGGCTGTGGCTGTGTAACTAGAGCCCAGAGACAAAAATAGCTGCTCTCCACATGCATATGTAGGGTCTGATCTGCCGCTTTGAGAAAGCGTTGCTGTCATTTATAAAACTTGCGGGTTTCTCAAAAACCACAGAACACATGGATGACGGGGGCTTGTCCCATCCTGTGTAATATCCTTCTAGTTGTCCGGTCCGTTCCTAATTAACTCTGCCTTCCCTGACGGAAAAACCCAGTGACTTGTCAAGGTGTTCCAAGACGTAGCAGAGAACGAGTGAGCAGATTAAGAAGTTGGAATTCTCACAGCCCCGTGAAAGAGGGTATCCAGGAGCCAAAAGCAAATCTTGAGGAATAAAGCTTTCCTTAGAAAGACTCATACACACGCCCAGGTGAAATTTATTTTTTTCTTTCATAAGTTTACTTACTTTAAGAGAGAGAGAGAGCAAGCAGGGCAGGGCAGAGACAGAGGAGGACAGAGGATCCAAAGCAGGCTCTGTACTGTCAGCACAGAGCCCAATGCAGGGCTCGAACTCACAAACCGTGAGATCATGACCTGAGCTGAAGGCCAATGCCTAACCAACAGAGCCACCCAGGCGCCTGTGGGTGATATTTCTAAATCGAATCAGGAAATGCCCCACAGAGGACGTAGCTCATTTGCATCCTAACTGAATTCCTGAATTGGGTTTTTATAACCAAATATTGGCCAATACAAAGTGAATCATGAAGAGTTATGGATTCATAACATGTAAAATGGAGAAATTAATATTATATAAATATATTTACTAATAAAACTATACAAATCATTATATCCAAATCTCTTTACCAATATAGAATGAATTATATTTCTTAATGGCTTCCTTTTATATGTATCCATATATATTTATATGTTACTTTGAAAATATTCACAATTACTTTAATGTATAGGATCTTACCTGACGTTATTTTAGAGATACTCTATTTTGTATCCACTCTGTCATTAAAAAAAATTTTTTTTTAATGCTTGTTTATTTTTGGGAGAGAGAGAGAGAGAGAGAGAGACAGAGGCCAAGCGGGGGAGGGGCAGAGAGAGAAGGAGACATAGACTCGGAAGCAGGATCCAGGCTCTGAGCTGTCAGCACAGAGCCCAAGGTGGGGCTCAAACTCACAAATGTGACCTGAGCCAAAGTCAGGTGCTTAACTGACGGAGCCACTCAGGCACCCGTCATAGAGAGTTTTAATTTAGAGGGATTTTTTTCTTTCATAATCCAAATGTACCCATTTTAAAGGTAGCAGGTGTAATAACATTTCCCAAGCAGGAGAACAAGGAGGCCGTAAGCAGGTGGACTTTGGTCAAAGAGGAGAAGAGAAATGGACATGAAGATCCAGCTGCTCGTCCTTGATCTCGGGCTGGGCTGCCGGAGCAGGACGTAACAAAGCACACTGTTAGGACCGGCAGTGAGCTGTGCTCCTGGGGGCAGCCCTCGCACCACTGACATTTGAAGACAAGTTCAGACACCCCTCTGTGCTACCCGTGCTTTGTCTGCTGCTTACCTCTCATCAGGTTTGGACGCAAACCCTGAGACTTTGGAACCGTCTCCCCTCTCCCAGCCGGGCCACTGGCTCCACTCCTGCCACATGACCACCCCCCACGCTCTGCCCGTCCTGCGCCCGCCAAGCTCTCTTCAGAGCCGCTCTCTGAAGTCCCGGAGCTGGCAGCGCCTACCAGCCCTAGGTTATGAGAACCACGGCTCTGGCTGCCATGTCTCCGGGGCGACGAGGGATTCCTAAGCCACTCATACTGTCACTTGGGGATACACACCCTTTGATCTCCGAATTCGCTGCTTCTGCTGCTGCCGTCCTTCTGGGCAATTCCAACCAACGAGGTGTTTATCAAAGAATCCGTTCCTGCAGCTGCCCCAAACCCAGACCCCGAACGCCGAGACAGGTGGTCTGTCCGTCCCTGCTGCTCCGGGAGGCGACAGAGGACCCGACATCTCCCCCAGGGGCCCTGCACCCCATGCCACCCCCCTTGCGGTCTGTGGTGGCCCGCTGCGGGCCAGCCCTCTGTCCTGCGTCAACCTCTGGGAACGCGGCTGGAGCCCGCCTTTGACTTGCGGCCTCCCCACTGTCCCCAAACTCTCACATCTGCTGATTTAGGGCCTCACGCTCTCTTTTCTTTCCTCGCCGCTTGTGTGTGCCTGGCCATCGGCGTTGGTCATTTCCACCTAGAGTCCCTCTACTTCTCTGCGGTGACCTGGTGTGTTGCGCTGTCCGCGCACCGGGTCCTGCCTGCCCAGCTCACCCCTGCTGCGCACCCTGAGTGAAGGCTCTTTTTTTGGCCTACTGTGTATCCTGCAGCTAAGATGCCCGCACCTCCAACAACAGGATGATAGTGACCTGTGGCATCTGCCGTAGTGATGACTCCGCTTTTAGGAATGAGAGGGACAGGCCTTAAGGGCTTTCTAGCGGCGCCGCACAAAGGCGAGCAGGCTAGGGCTGACTCAGCTCCGTTTCCTCACCCCTCTGGGGTTAGGAGTCTGAGCTCAAGGAGTTGGCAGACCCAAAGCCTCCGGGGGGGGGGGCCTTCTCCGCCTCTTCCAGTCCCGGAGGCTCTGGGTGGTGCTGGGCTGGTGCTGGGCTGGTGGTGGCTTCTCTCTGGGCTCTGCCCCACCCACCCCCACCCCAGAGCCTCTTTCCTGTCCCTGTTCCCGCCTCTTCTTGTAGGGGCCCCAGACAAGCTGGAGGAGGGCCCTCCCTGATGATCTCATCTGAACTTGACCACATCTGCAAAAACCCTACTCCCAAATGAGGCAACACCACAGGGGCTGGTGGTTAGAACGTGAGCGTGTCCTTTGGTGGGGAACACAGCGACCCGTTAACCTGGGCAAGACCTGCCTTCGCCTCTCCTACGCCTCCCCATTCTGCATTTCCACCCCCAGCCTCCCTGGGATGGCCTCCTTTCTCTGTCTGCACCCTGCCCCCATTCCAAAGTGACCCCAACATGAGGCAGGAGGGGAGATGGGCTCCTGACGAGGTGGGATCAAAAAATCTTAAGGGGCGCCTGGGGGTCTCAGTCCGTAAAGCGTCTGACTTCAGCTCAGGTCATGATCTGGGGGTTTATGAGTTTGAGCTCCGCGTCGGGCTCTGTGCTGACAGCTCGGAGCCTGGAGCCTGCTTCAGATTGTGTGTCTCCCTCTCTCTGCCCCTCCCTCGCTCACACTCTGTCTCTCTCTCTTTCTCAAAAATAAATGTTTAAACCTTAAAAAAAAATTTTAAATATCTTAGCACCCACGAGGCATCTGGGCGGCTCAGTCACTTTCCAACTCTGGGTCTCTACTCAGGTCATGGTCCCACGGTTTGTGAGTTCAAGCCTGGCATCAGTCTCTGTGTTGCTGACTTGGGATTCTCTGTCTCCCTCTCTCTCTGTCCCTTCCCTCCCCCACTCACTCACTCTCTCTCTCTCAAAATAAATAAATAAACTTAAACAAAAACTCCTACCCTCACAGAAGACACACCAATGATTGGGTGTCATGTGTCTGGGAAGGAAGGCTGAGGAGGGCAGGTTTTGAGGGCCCTTGAAACGTTCAGGAGGCACTGGCCTGGGCTGCAGACACTCTGGCCAGCGTGCCCTGGAGCCCTGGTGTCCCTGGGGTGGAGGGAGCCAACCTGTCCCTGCGCTCCCCAGCACCCGGCTGCTCCCGGCTTCAGGGGGGAACAAATTGTCAGGAGGGCAGGTCTGTGAACGTGAGATGGTCCAGCTCACGAGCACTGGAAGGGTGACCTCGAAGAAACAGGGGTGGGGCCAGACTGTCCAACGATCCCACTCCAATGGAAGAGCCAGACTGGGGGACATGGTGCAGACAGGAAACCAATGAGCCCAGGCCAGTCTGACAAATACGTGACCCACGTGATCTCGGGCCCCTCGCCGGCACCTGCAGCTGACAGGAGCCGTCAGTCGGAGGTAGCTGATTCCTATAAGCCTAGAAACGTCCTTAAAATGCCTCCACACAGTGGCTGGGCAGATCAGCAATCCAAAGGACATGACAGGGACGTGAAATCTGTCTGCCATCATTGTCTGGGCCTGGAAGGACACTCACCCCTTCAGTTCTGACCTGAGCTGCTTTGGGCCACAGAGGCAATGGATGGACAAGCCCTCCCTCCTCCCTGGTCTCTGTGTGGGGCCAGGAATGAGGACAGGGAAGAGCCTGGCAGGAAACGCCGGAGCCACACTCCTCTGGGGCGTGGGGACCATGGCCGGGGCCTCCCTGGAGAGGCTGACACCGCAGCTGGGCCAGGCCAGCATCAGTGCCTCGTTCCTTCACCCCGGTCCCTGCTCAGAGTTAAAGTAAGGGCTGTGAGCTCCAGCGGGTGGCTTGGAAGGAGGCGGCCGTAGGGAACGTTGGGACGGCTCACATCTATGGTCCTGGGAGACTAGCAGGACCCAGGGCACTTTAGAATTGAAAAGTACACATGCATCATCCTGGCTTTTTAAAAAAACATATGCCACATCAAAGTTCACATTTAGACAATAAAGCAGTTACTCATTTAACAAATAGGTTTTGTTGCCTCCTTCTGAAATGTACTCTCCAAAAAGATCCATCACGTCCTTTACATACCTTCTCTTCTGCACGTCTTTAAGTCTATTTTATTCATAAGAACTCATTATGATATGATCTGTATAGTGTGAGTAACACCTGGAAATGAGGCTCTCAGGTATAAACTGAAATACACTGGTTTGCCATGTGGAAGGAATTCTTCCCTTTGCTTTGGTAGTTACTCACTCATCAGACATAGGAGACAATATCAGATAACAGATATTTGCAAAGAAAATCTGCACCTTGGCATTAAACTCTGTGCAGTGTCCAGGACCTGCCACCAGCCCGGCCCCCGGGGACACACCTCGCCCAGGCACTCTCTCCCCTCTGGGCTCCTCCTCCTGGGTAGAGCTCCGAGCAAACTCAGCAGCTGCAAATGTTGACTTACTTCCCCAAAGTGAGATTGGGAAATAGGACGCTCCTGCATGCTCAGACCCCGACTGGGGCCGTGTGTGCTGAAAACGGGAAAGCGCTCCGCCACGGTTGACTTTTTAGCTCATGTTCAGCACTTCTGGGGAGCACTGGACCCTCTCTGATCTCCTCCTCCAGGACATCAGCGGCACCCCTGCACCGTTTTCTCTCCTGCCTTACCCCCTCCCCAGCTTTTTGTCCCGTGCCCCCACCCACCCCAAGGCGATGCCCAGAGTCCCACAAAGAATTCAGATACCTTAGCAATATGTTTGGGACTGGAAAGTGACTTTGGGTCGCTGCAGTTTCCCAACGCACTCCTGTCCAGGGCGCTGTACCAGGCAGGTCCTCTGGGAAGAAGTCACAGGTACACAGAAGGAGGAGGAAAGTTCTTACAGAAAAGGTGCGTAACGGGCGGAAGGGAAGGAAGCAGGAGTCAGCAAGGAGAGCCCGCACTGTGGGCCAAATCTGACACCGTCTTAGGGTCCCCTTAGAGGACTGGGGACAGGTAGAGAGGCCCTCATGACATGTACCCCCGCTGAGCTGGGGCAGCTCAGGAAGAGCCTGGCCTTAGCTGGAGAGCCATGTCCAGTTATGAAAGAGCTGGCAGCTTCTTAAAGGAAGATAATGTGACCCTAGTGGTACACTTCCCTGGGGATGCCCCCACTAAGCTGCGTTTTGGGGTGTGTGTGTGTGTGTGTGTGTGCGCACGTGTGTGTGCGTGTTACTGCTTCCTGGACGTTCTTTCGAGACAGAAGCCATGTCTTCTCTTCCTTGCCCTTGACCATGAATGGGGGTCACATGCAGCCAAGGGCACTCTCCTTGGTCCATTTCTAAGGCACTACGTGGCACCACCACAGCCAACACCTTGCCAGAGCCATTTCTGCCTCAAAAGTAAATTCAGACCTTGAGAATTAAGTGCAAAATGCCACAGGGCCCTTTTTGTCCCTCCTCTGGGACTTTTCCTCAAGTGTAGACACGGCCAGCAGCACTGGGCTCAACAGCACAGGGGCCTTGGCTGGTCACACAGTCTCAGCCGCCTGGGGGAGGGAAGCCGATGGCTCCTGCAGGCTGGTGGGGCCCCCGAGTCCGCCTCACGCCCCCCCCACTCCTCCCCACTCTCTGGGAGAACTGGGGTCCAGCCCAGGATCCCACCATCCCGTTCGCAGTGTGAAGGACAGCCAGCCGAGAACCAGGTCGAGTGCCCTCTGGCTGCCCTGTCCCAACACTTGGGTCTCAGCAGCGAGTTAAACGCATCCCATCCAAACGGCCCTAAAAATAAGGGCTGATGTCATGAGGCTGGAGATCAGAAGCTTGAGGTGAAAGGGCGAAAAGAAAGAGCAAACCCTATGAGTGTTTGTCACTCCTCAGTCTTTTCTTCCGGAGACACTGAGGAACCAAGAAGGACGCGCAAACCGTGCCCTCCCCCTTCAGAAGGACCCACATAAGGCTACACAGCAGGAAACTTTTCCAAAATGTGTTTCTTCCGAGTTGAACTCCAGCAGCAAGTGTCTCCTCCCCTCCTCCCTCCCAGGTTCCCCTCCCTCCTCCATTTCCTCCTGCCTCCCTTCCCTCCTCCCCTCTCTCCTCCCAGGGCTTCCCCACCTCCCTCCTGCCTCCCCTCCCCTGCAGCAGCCCCTTCCAGAGTCTCCCTGAGGGTCTGGACGGAGCCAGAGCCTTCGATCCTGCAGGCCAGCACCCTGTTCTCAGGGACACTCACCCGGTGAGCACATGAGCTGGAGCCCAGCTGAGCGGAAAGAGCCCCAGCAGGCTCCGCGCTGATCCCGGGCCGCACCGAGAGAGAAGCTTCCAGTGGGCAGAGGCCTGGGAACGCCGGTGCGCCGGCACCCGGAACAGTTTTATTTTATGTTAACACACTAGAAGCTCATAACACGGCTAAGTGGTTATGGGCTCAAAAGCTTTGTGAGAGATTTTCTCTGAGGACTCGTTAATGTGGTCTTTTAATGGAATACTCCCCAACCTGAATCCTTAACTGGAGCTATAAATAGGCTGATAAGTACTTGACAGTGAAGCAGCCCCAGCCCAAGAGCCCTCCTCGGCCTGAGGTTCTGTTTGCCGAGGACGGAGAAGGGGCCGGGGTGGGGACGGACAGCCGCCGTTTCGGGAAATGTGCTTATGGCACCGAGTGCTCCCAGTAGCCAGGCAGGGATGGCACCCCGGCAGGTTCACTGGAGGGAGTCAGTGCGCATCTGGGTCGCCAGGGGCAGGACCTGCCTCCCAGCTCTACGGTCAACCTGGGTAAACCCTGTAATTCAGCCCCTCCGTGAACATCAGCACCGGCCACCCAACCCCACTTCCTGGACTCCCGGCGGTGACTCCCACTGGGCTCCCGGCCACCTGCCTAGAGCTCTGCTCTGCACCACCTCCCTGAAATATACAGCGTTGAAGGAAATTTCTGGGTATATTTTTGGGAGACAGCTGTTTGTGATTCTAACCCGGAGTTCCAGGTGGTGCAGGGAAAGGGCGGGGAGTGTTCCCTCCTGACCTGGGTGGGTGGCTGGACGTGGAGGGAGGGGCTGAGGTCCTGCAAATCCCAGCCAGGGAGTCCTGATGTGAGATTTCAGACCTGAAATGTGGAGTCTCCCCCCCTCCGCCCCCCAATGCTCCGTCAGTCCCCAGGCACAGGCGGTGGCCCGCGGAGAAGGCACTGCACTTGGAAGGTTCTGCCTGGAATCTGCTGAAATCACACCAGAACGTCAGATGTGAGGTTGTGAGTGTGAGGCGGCCTCTCCCGGGTCGGGCTGAAGTGCGTGCTCCTGGGACTGTGCTCCTCCTTTATCCTGAACATTGATCGGTGCTGCATGGCGGGAGGGGGGCGCTGAGGAGGGGTCTCTGGTCAGACGAGACCCGGAAATGTGCACGGTAAACGTTTCTCTCCCATTCTATTAATATACATTAGCATACTGAGAAGCAGGAAAGTTCTGGGGCGCCCGGGTGGCTCAGTCGGTTGAGTGTTCAACTCTTGATGTTAGATTTTGGCTCAGGTCATGATCTCACGGTCTGTGAGTTCGAGCCCTGCATCCCGTTCTGTGTTGAGTGTGGAGTCTGCTTGAGATTCTGTCTCTCCCTCTCTCTCTGTCCCTCCTCTGCTCATGCTCTCTCTCTATCTCTGTCTCTAAATAAATATATATGTATAAATATATACAAATTCTAAAATTTATTTGTTAAAAAAGAACAACTTTTGTAGTATGTGGTTACAGAACACCACCCCCCCAAAGATGTGCACAACCTAATCCCCAGGACCTATGACTAGGATACCTCATGGGGCCAAAGGGAGTGTGCCCACGTGATTAGGATAAGATGGAATGGTCCTCCTGGGCTGCCCAGGGTCTGATCTAATCACGAGGATCTTTACTAGAGAGAAAAGAGAAGGTCAACATCAAAAAGGTGAGACAGTGAGGCGGAATTTGGAAGGATGGATTTGAAGATGGAGGAAGAGACCATGAGTCAGGCGACTCCCGGACCCGGGAGAGGAAAGGCAATAGGATCTGCCCAGGACCTCCAAGAGCAACAGAGCCCTGTCTGCACCTTGACTGTAGGACCCACAGTAGAGATCTGACCTCTGGTCGATAGAGAATAAACTTGTGTTGACTTAAGTTGCTAAGTTGGCAACAACTTGTTCTAAGAGCAGTAGGAAACCAGCACATAGAATGGGTATCAATATCTGGGGTCAATCCAGAGAATCTGGGAAACCGAGGCCATCCCTGCTCATCTGTCCGGCATGACAAAACTCTCATGACGAGCATCCTCAGGCCCCCCCGTGACGCAGCTCCGGGTCCTCCCGGAGTCTCACTTTGTGCAGATGGGAGCAGCTGCTGAAGGAGCCCGTCCTCCAGGACATCAGGATACGCCATCTTCCAAGGTTTTCTAACGTTTTCCTGTGACCACAGAACAGGCGCAAAGGAGCCGAGCTCCTGTTTCCGTGGCTGGGCCAATGCCAAGCCCTGAAAAGTCCCCTCAAGGGGGCCCCAGCTGTGAAGGGTTGGAGGGCTGAGCACAAGCAAACGTCCGTGAGGGAGGAACGGGTCTTCAGGGGAACGCCTGTCCTCGACATCCTGGCACTCCATTCGGCTTCTTTTGTGAATCTACTTAAGGACTCACTGTTAAATTTCTCAGTTCTCTCCATAGAATATTCTGGAGAAGGGCAAAGAACTCTCCGAGGATTCCTTCCAGCATGAGTCCTGTCAGTCTTTGGGGCTGTGCTGCTACCTTACAAGGCCCCATGGACGCTGTGGTGTAAAGAACTACCAGAGGCATTGAACACAAATGGAAAAGCTTCTCCACTCATCTTGCCAAAAGTTTGGCAAAGAAGAACCGGGTCAAAAATGAAATGGCTGAAATAGAATACCTCTGGCTCTTATCTCTCAGACGCTGGGTCCTGGAGGCAAGAATTCAGCGGGCGGTTGAGACCCATATCCACGTGCAACACCCTGTTCTGCGGGGGGGGGGCCAGCCCACTCCTTGGCCAAATGAAGCAGCCTACAGTTTGGCACACAGGCCCATTGTGCACCGCCCGGGCCCATTGTGTCCCGTGGAATGCGCCCCCCCACCCCCACACCCCAGCCCCAAGGCCAAGGCCTGCGTCTTCATGGCCTGGCTCTTCCGACCGACTGTCCCCAGCAGTGCAGCCAGAAGCAGTCTCTGGTGCCCTGGAACCATGCTCACGCCGCCCCCGCACCTGCCTGGTGGCCCCTTACCCCCAGTGTCTGGCTCACGTCCACTTCCTTAGACCCCAAGTTCACTGAGGGTCTGTTCTCATCAGGCCTCTTCGCGTTGCGGACACCAGAAACCACTCCATGTGGCCTAACGTGGGATGGAGATGATCCTAAGAATGCCGTCATACCAGGAAGCCTCTCGTTGCCTTGGCCGGTCCTCTGCCCCAAGCCCCCTGTCCTTGTCTTCTAGGAGGGCTGGGCTCCATTCCTGGGGCTGCACAGTGTGCACTGGTCTCCTGGTTCTGGAGGCCTGAGTCCAAGGTCAAGGAGCTGGCTGGGTGGGGTCCTTCCTCGGCATGAGGGACCCGAGGTCCTGGACCTGCTCCCCGCCCTGGGGGTCTGCGGGCATCTGTGGAGCACCCGGGCCCAGAGCCCTGTCACCTGGCTCTCGGCCTCCACCTTCACACATGTTCCCTCCGTGCACATGCCTGTGTCCAACTTTCCTCTTGTTTAAAAAATTTGTTTTTAATATTTATTTTTTGGGGAGAGCACAAGCGGGGGAGGGGAGCAGGGGACAGAGGACCTAAAGCGGGCTCTGTGCTGACAGGCTCACAGCACAGAGCCCGAAGTGGAGCCTGAGCTCACAACCCGCGAGCTCATGACCTGACCATAGTTGAACGATCAACTGACTAAGTGACTCGGGTGCCCCCAAATTTCTTCTTTTTTTTAGGACACCAGCCATATTGGATGGAGGACCCACCCTAATGGCCCCCTTTAAACTATTTACATCTGCAAAGGTTATATTTTCAAATAAGGTCTCATTCTGGGGCACCTGGGTTAGAACTCAATGTATGAATTTGGGGTGCAGGAGACACAATTCAGCCCATAACACTTAGCAACAGGACCCCCATTTTCACTGAGGTGCCAGCATGGCCTGTTAAAAATACTTCTGTGTCCACACTTCCCTTTACTGAGGTGGCCCTGGGACCCCTCTCCCTGCCCCTGCTTCCTTCCAGAGCATGGATGTGACCCAGAAGGCAGACGAGTCACCTCGCCACAGCAAGGGGGAAAGCCACGAGCCGGGAGCAGCAGAATCAGAAAGCAGAGGGAATCTAGGCCCATGATGCTTCTTTGGGCCACTATCTCCGGACAGAGTCCTTGTGACCCGAAAAGAACAAACGTCTCCTCATTTAAGTCCATGGTTCTCAACGAGAAACAATTCCGCATCCACCCTGCCCCCTGGAAGTCAGCTGACAACGTGTGTAGAAGCCATTTCTGGTTGTCACAGCCTCGGAGGGTCCCACCGGTATTAGTGGGTTGAGGCTGGGGGCCCTGCTTCCCATCCTGTGAGGCACAGGGCAGCCCCCCAATTATCACCCCACCCCAAGTGTCCACAGGGCCAAGCTCCGGTGAAAGTCACTGTGGGAGGGATTGTTGTCACACGAAATCCATACTGGTAGACAAGGAGGCCAGGAGAACCAGGGGAGGCCCGGGGGGGGGGGGCGGAGCTGGAGGCTGTCAGGAGTACAACGTGTGCCTCCCTGGGACCCAGAGCACCCCCACACCTGCCAGACGCCCCTGCCTGCCTCACTCAGCAAACCTTTTCTCTTCCCTTCTCTCTCCGTCGACTGAGGCCCTCTGCCTCTCTGAAAGTACACAGCTAAATGTACCATTCCTTCACTTCCTGAATTAAAGTGTCCTAAATTCAAGCGAGTCGTAGACACTGGTATCTCTGAATCCACCCCAGTTTCTGGAATAAAGAATTTGATCGGCCCACCTTAAGGCTCGTTCCAAGTCAACTCTGCTCAAGGGAAGCAAGTCACAAGGCTAAAATAAGGCTCCTCGTCCCTAGATAGGGAGTAGAGAGACAAGAAAAGGGAGTTTTCAAAGGAGTGGGGTCACTGACTAACAAGTGGGTATCTCCCTGGGGGAGGGAGGGACACAGTTTCTCGGTTCTGCGTCCCTCTGAGTGCACAGCTCAGTGCCTTGCATACACAAAGGGCTCACTGAGTGGTTAAGATGACATAAAAATAGCAAGATGCTCCGTGAAAATGACATCTGTCACTTTACTGTTTATCTGGGGTCCCCGGAGCACCATGGGAAAGGTAGGAAAGGGCCCGTCCCCCATCGATACGCACGAGATTAAAAGTACGTACCCTCCACTCTCACCGCCCCGGGTTTGTATACTAAACTGTCTTCTGACCTTCAGAACTCTTTGACATCTGTGGTATACTTCTTGTACTTTTTTCAGATCAACATTAGGACCCATTGTTCTAAATTGAAAGGTTCTTTCCCTTGAAAAGTATCAGAGTTTGCATAAAAATACAGCGAGCATATTATCTGAGGACAACTGTGTCGAAAATACACATGTCCTGAGCCTCACAGCCTTGTGGACGCTTGGTAACTTTTTTTTAAGCAACTCCCCTCACGGCTGCCATGTTCTTAGCCGTGAACTCTAATGCCCTTCCTCAGCCCACAGCAGCTAGGCCACTGGCCCAGTCATGGGACCTGAGGGGTAGGGCTCTTTCCCATCCTTCCCCAAGGCCGTGCTCACACTTTCTTCCAAACTGGTGGGCACTTTGCCCAATCGTGGTCCCTGCGCATCAACTGCAGGGTTGACCTGATAAACTGCTCAAAGGCATTTCCAGCTGGGGGATGCAGGTCCTTCCCCAGGGTCCTGCAGGGGGGTCCAGCCCTTGGGTACAGTTCCTGGGTAAGCAGGAGCCTGCAAATGGCAGAATATAATGACCGGGTGGTGGTGGAAATTTCATTCATCGACACAGGGCAGTGGAGGAGGTAATTTTCCCAGGAGGACATCCCTGCGTACTGAGCACCTCAAGGTGCCAGACCCTGTGCCCTGTGCTTACATGAAGCATGACATCATCACAAGACCCAATAAGGGGCCGTTAGTATCTGCATTTTGCAAATTTGGAGAAGAAGATCTTGAGATTCACGACTTTTGTTTCCCACAGCCGCACAACAAATCAGAACTAGACCTGAGATCCAAACCCAGGCCCGTCTGCCTGCCTTTCACCCCACGGATTCCTCTCCCCTTCCTTGCATCCTGGAGACTTCTCAGGGAATTCTGTAAGACCACAGCTGCTTTAGAAAGAAACATACATGTCCCCTTCTAGACCGAAAGGGGGTCACAGTATCTACTTCTGGTGTCCCTCTGACCACCCCCAGAGGACTTGACCACCTCCATGGTCGCAGCTCGGCATCTACTAAGTGAAGACTTGCTAAGATGTTTAGGGAAGGAAGGCCATCATTCAGGGGGCACTGGACTAGATTGACCAGCACCCCGCCTCTTCTCCCACATCCATGTCCTTGCTTCCAGATATGAACCTGCCCCTGAGTTCTGCAATCCAGGGAGAGACTCGATGAAGTTGGGTAGGCTCCTCCTCTGCCGCCAGCCCCCAGCCCTCCCAAGGAAATTCACAGAAGGCACCCTCCATCATTTGTGTCAGTGCTCCACGGGGAGCATTGGAATCAGAGCCCACAGTCAGCCCGGACTCTCGTGCATCACTTTCCCTAGAAGAACTGACATTGAAAGAATTTTTACAAATCAAATCGTAAGTGCATTAGAGCTAATTACATACTATTAAATTCATTGTTGCGACGAAGCCTTGGAAAATGTAGGATCTTTTTTCTAATTAAAGTAAACAAATTTCAGGTCACTTCTTTGCTTTTCTCTTCTATGACACCCTCTGAGTATAGCACATTCACACACCAACAAATTTTGCCAAAACCCAGGCAAAAGGAGCTAAGAAACATTTAGTAAACCAGAATTTTTTTAAGAGGGATTTATTTTTTTTATTATAGTTTGTTGTCAAGTTGGTTTCCATACAACACCCAGTGCTCATCCCAACAAGCACCCTCCTCCTTGCCCATCAACCCTTCCCCTCTCCCCCTCCCCCATCAACCCTCAGTTTGTTCTCAGTATTTAAGAGTCTCTCATGGTTTGCCTCCCTCCCTCTCCTTAACTATTTTCCCCCCTTCCTCTCTCCATGGTCCTCTGTTAAGTTTCTCCTGTTAGACCTGTGAGTGACAACATGTGGTATCTGTCCTTCTCTGCCTGACTTATTTCGCTTAGCATGACACCCTCGAGTTCCATCCACGTTGCTACAGATGGCCAGATTTCATTCTTCCTCATTGCCATGTAGTACATATATGTACATATATATATACCACATCTTCTTGATCCATTCATCAGGTGATGGACATTGAGGCTCTTTCCATGATTTGGCTATTGCAGAAAGTGCCGCTATGAACATTGGGGTACATGTGCCCCTGTGGGTCAGCACTCCCATGTCCCTTGGGTAGATCCCCAGCAGCGCCATTGCTGGGTCATAGGGGAGCTCTATTGTTGATTTTTTGAGGAACCCACACTGAGTAAACGAGAATTTCTGCGCCTTTGTGAACATCTTCAGAAAGGACCCTCAACCTGTTCTTCCTTCCTGAAGAGCTTAGGGTTTGCGGGTGGAGAGGGCGGGAGACACAGAGACCGGAGATGAGCCAATACGATGTCCATGCTGCCTTTGGAAATCAGACCACAGTCTGAATGTCAGAAGCAAGAAATGGAACAAAGTCCCGACTGAGTCTGGTAGCAATATTCTGCCTCTGCAGCTTGGAGAATGTGCAGAACCCTTTTGACATAATTTGCTTAGGAATTTCTGGAATGTGAGGGTGTGAAATATTAACTACTCTCTATATAATTATTATGGGATTTTTTTTTCAGGGTAAAAAATTGTTATGGAGCTTAAATACAGGCTGAGAACATTTCATTCGTTTTTCTTTAAGTTTCTTTCAGACCAGCGGGAATCAAAATTTGTAATAATGGAACTCTCTTTGGTAAAGAGTGATACGGCTGAGGTTTCTGATTATAACTACAAATGCTTTAAATAGCTATCATAATTAATTATTAAGAGAAGTAGCCTTCTTTTGCATGTGGAAGACTAAAACTGTGAGCCAGGAAAAAAATATAAGATGTCAGTGCATGATCTTTTAGGGCACCAGGAGCTTTAAACGGGAATCATGCCGGTCAGCATTTCAGGAGCGGCAATGTCACTTTTGCAGAAGTGTCTCCACTAGACGTTTTGCCCTCAAAAAGTCACAGTAAAGGAAATGCTGTGCTTTCTTCTGACCAGTGCTGTTCGGTGCTGGGGGACAAAGAGGAAAACCAGACGCTCGCTCTTGTATTTCCTCCCTGTGGTTCTCAGACACAGATCTGACTCGCAGAAAACACGAGCCAGACACAGGAGACGTGGTCTCGTAGCCACATGGAAGGATCCAAACGGTGCTCAAACTGGGTAGCACACCAGTGTAGGAAGGGGTGAGGAAGGGAGCACAGCTAGCGAGATTCGTTTCCTTTTTTGATTCTGGGATGCCGACTTTCGTTTCCCCAAAGGACACGCAGAGTTGGCATGAAGGCACCCGGACAGACCGGCCCCTGGTTGGAGCTGCGGACAAAACTGTGAGATTTGGGGCCAGCTCCCCAAAACTCTGACAGATTGGATGCATTCTGCCTCGTGGCCACACACATCCTGAAACGTGGTCAGACAGTGGGGTCAGTGTTGGGTATAGGACGGAGTTAGGGAAGCACATGTCATAGGCTTTTGTGTGTGCACACGAGCATACAAGGTCACGTCTGTGTGTGCTGTGTGTGGTCTATACCTTAGTAGCAAAAATAAAGACCATGAACGTGTTTGGAGGCACTTGGGCTGGACATTCAGCCTTTTTTTTTCTTTTCCTACTTGGCTGCAAACGTCCAGAGGAAGTGAATCTCCACCAGCTGATGACCTCATTTCCACTGTTTCTCAACAATGCGCCGGGCCATCAGCAGGAGGCTTACCCGGCCAGGCATGTGGGGCCAGGGGAATAGAAGGTGCTACAGGCAAGGACCTCAGCCCGTGCCCACCCCTCGCCCCCGCACCAGCCCTGAATGCCTCTCCTGATTTGAGGTGCAGCTGGCCAAATCATTCCCACCATCAAATAAATGTTCGGGTGCTAGCCACTCTCAAATAATAAAGAGCCCAGGTGGACAGGATCCCGCACTGGGGTGGGGCCATTAGTTATGTGCAGAGACACCAGGACTGTGACAGACACACGGGTTTCCTGTGATTAGGCCATGGAAATTAGTCACCAGACAGAATCAGCAAAACATCTATTATTGATGACGTTTGCCAAACTGCAGATAAATTGAGTGCTTTATCCTGACCCAGTGACGATGATAAATGACTTTTATTAAATCAATAGACCAATTCAAAGCCAATAAGTCAAGACATCCAGAGGTCGATCAGAGAAATATACCACCACAGGAGCCCAAAGGTCAGCTCGCCGCGAACCGGAAACTCACAGACTCGCCGAGAGAGCCCAGGACTGAGCAGAAAGTTAAGAACGACATTCTTTGCCTTCCTCGGCTGGAGGGTTCCATTTCGAAGGAACGTGGAAACAGGCCGTATTTCGCAGTTGATGTGCGTTGCCTACCCGACGCGGAAGAGCTTCTATCCACCGCAGGACCCCGTGGAGAGAAACTGGCTATAATGTTATAAATGAGTTTTCACCAGCAAAGCCCCGTGCACATTCTGGCCCATCCCATCCTCTGGTAAGTTAACCTCATCTGGTGGCTCCCAAAAGAGAAGGTCAAGGTCCCCGAGGAGTTGAGGAGTTAGGAGCACCAAATACAGGTGTGGAGCCCAGAGTCCTCACCGCTGGAAGGCCAGCACCGCACGGCCGTGACCCCGGGGAGGGAAGTCTGCAGCTGAGCTCTGTCCCTCCTTAGCCACCTTCTCTGGTCCCAGCAGGCCGTGAGGGCACCTCCCCGGAGCTGGTGGCTGACGTCCCACGCCAACATGGGACACAGGGGCCATCCTCAACGGCAGGTGAAGGTGGGCATGCTTTCCTCAGTCTCCCCTCAAGTCCCTCAGACCACAGGTGGAAGAGTGGGTCCCATGTCGTTTTCTCATGTTAGGAACAAGGATGCAGTGACAATACCGAAATAAGAAAAGTGCCCAATCCTGAGAGTGGCCCTTCCATGTCGTACAGAGAAACTCACGGGCCGGGGATGGTGGGCTCGGTAGGTGCAGTGGCCAGGGGGTCCTCAAAGACAGAAGAGGAGACGCTATGACAGTGTTTTGTGAAGTCTCCATCTGGAGGAGAGCAGGTCTTCGAAGTGGGGTTGGTTGGGTTTGCCGAGTGTGAGCTGTGCTCGGGAGCCTTGAGAGTGTCCTCCACAGCATCACAGAGGGCCGAGAGGGCACGGTTCTTACCCCCGGGGGGCAAAGCCTTTCAGGAGGGGCTTCACCAATCCGTGTTTGCACCGTTAGCTCCACCAATATGGGGGTCTCCGGCTGCTGGGAGACGAGGCCATGTGGTGGGCAACAAGCCCCCTCACCGTGGGAGGAAGGGGGTCCTGCCAGAGGAGGGCTTGGCCTTGACCCTGTTCCCGTGTAACAAGAAACAGACTGAGTGAACCAGCACTCTGTTTCCTCGGACACTTCTTATGTTCAAACAACACTTGATGGAGCTACACGTACAAGGAATAAAGTTGTTCAAATAACACTTTACCAAACTCCATGTCCATGAAAACCAAATTCTTAAAGGGTGCCAAATCTGAACCCCAAAAAACTTGCATTCAAATAAATCCCAGAAAACAAGAATAACAGAAACAGGAGAATATATATATATATTCTTGATGGCTGTTCATAAATGTCAAGGAGTCACTGAAATAGCTGGAGTGACTCGCAGCCCTGAAGGAATTTGATTCGAAAGCTCCTTGAAGGAATGTGGGGAGGTGTGGGAGGAATGTGGCTTGATGTCCAGGAGGGGAGTGGGCCGCCAAGAGCATGCTGCAGGGGCATTCAGGGAAGACAGAGGGGCAGAGCCCCGGGGGACAATGTGGGGTGTGACACACAAGAGCTAGGTCACATTTCATTTGTATCTTAGGGAGGAGGGAACACTTGGAGGTGGGGGGGGGCTGTGGAGATCATAACTAAGAGCTATAGGTTTCATTTGAAAGGACATGGGAGACACCGGGCTTCCAAGAAAAATGGCCCGTAGCCGGGGAAGTTCTGTGGATGCAGAATGAGGAGGCTGGAGGGCCTGTAGTCAGAGGCCCTAGTGACTGGCGTCACCCGCGGTGTGCATGGAGGCTGGGAAGAGGGAGCAGAAAGCAGCATCACTAGCAGGTCAGTGATGGGCTGAATCTGGAAGGCAGAGGACAGAAGACTCATGGATAACCCAGAGTTACTGATGACCAGCATGATGGGAGTATGACTTCTGAGAAACAAGGAAAGGTGACAGCAGGAGGGACAATTAATGAAGATCTTAGGTGTAGAAATGTTTAACTTTAAGTTCTAAAGGATTTCTAAGTATAGATTTCCTACCAAAAAGGAGGAGGGAAAAAGAGGAGGGAGGGGAGGAGGGGGAGGGAGAGGGGGAAGAAGAGAAAGAGGAAGGGGAAGAAAAAAAGGAGGGGGAGGAAGAGGGGGAGGAGGAAGAGAAGAAGAAGGAGAAGATGGCTGGATTTGATCTGATAAGCATGGTGGAATACAGCAGCCTTAAAAGTTCAAGACTCTGGAACTAGGTAGACCCACCTACTCTTGTAGAAAAGGCATTGGTGCTAAAGAGCCAGCATCCATGACCAGCAGAAGCCCATCCTAGTGGCCACCAGCCTGTGTGGAGGGAGATTTGCAGTGGGTCCGACTCAGGAGAACGATGATTATCACACCGATACCACCTGGCAAGGGGTCAGTAGTAAAACACCACGGATTTCTTGTTCTTGTCAACTGAACATTATGTTTAAAGTTAGATGTTGTCCCTCCTTTTATGTTTTACTAACTAGGAGAGAACACTTTCAGATATGCAGATAGAACATTTTGTTGTCAAGACCCCTTCGTCTCCACTGTGAGTCTGTCTTTCTTTGTGTGGGGCGGCATGGCAGTTTTGAAGACACCTGGTCAACCATTTTGTGGAATGCACCTCAATTTTGTTTATTTCTGGTATTTTTCTGCATAGACTGCAGTTAGTGGGTTCCGCGGGGAGAGGGAACCACAAAGATAAAAAGGCATCTCATTGCATATTGTCAGGGTGCACACTGTCTGCAAGACATCAATGAGGACATTAACTGTGGCCACCTACCAAGGCCATGTTTAACACACTTGTCCAGTAGAGAGATACTTTCCCTCTTGTATGCTCTATTCATACTTCTATGCAGAAGCACATCACTAAGTGCAGCCATACTCGAGGGCAGGGGGTCAAGTTGGAAAAGTATCTGTGTAAATTATCTGGAATCCTTCTGTACGGAATATTTGTTCATATGCTCCATTTAGGTATTTATTCAGGCATTTCTTTATGGCAACATGGACTCAGATAGATTTATCTTATGCTTTGAGTTCTTTACTGTTTGCACCAATCATTACAGCGTTGGCCACCGAGAGTTCCTTTAGGTTGACTCACTTGTCCCTTTGACCTCCCATCTGTGTGTTATCTGAGCACTTCCTCGAGATGCTCCAGGCTGACCCAGTCCTAGAAGGAGCCATTTCTCCAAGAAGCTCTGATTGCTTTTATAGGAGAATGGACCTTAGAAATCAAGATCTGGGCCCTGGGCATGGAGGAAGCTATTGGCATGTCTCTACCTCTAGGCCCTTTGAGCAGACAGAGCTGGGAAACGTGTCTGTACACTAACTCATGCACACACATCTCTAGTTCATTTTACTTGCGTCTGTCCTCAGCTAGCACCCGTTCACACAGATGTCTCAGACTCCAATCTAGTGGCTTCATCCCTCTGCATATCCTTAGCTTCCTGTTCTCCCACCATCCGCCATCCATATACTACTTGCCCACGCCAGGACACAGGTAACCTGTTTCAGAATTGCAAACCTAACCCTGATGAACATGTTTGTCCATGCTTCTGAAGCACAGAACACTCATGTGTGACTACAGTAAAATCTGGGGGGAAGGTAAAGGCACGTGAAAGAATTGGGATCGATCAAGATACCAACCAGCTAGAAGAAGGAATCCAAGTACAAATATCAACTTCCAGGACACACAAGAGTTTGAAAATGAATAGGTGACATAAGTGGAGACTGACAGAGGACAGGCTTACCAGCAAGTCACATGAGAGGGGGCAGGGGTGGACAGACTTGGCTGACCACAAGCATGGGACGTAGCCGTGCTGGTAAACAAAACCAATGGAGAGAGTCTGCTTTGGTGAAAATAGAACCTTGCAGCCAAAGCAGGAAAATGCCTCCTAGTCTACATACAGGTCAGACACCGTCTCTGCAGATGCATTTATATCCATCCTCTAAAAGAGGGCACGGGAGGGGGGCAGAGTCATGCAGGAGGGATAAGATCACGCTCTTAAAATACGAGCAGGGATTAGATGTACCCTGCACCACTCCAGAGAAGAGAACTAAGACCTACAGTCTGAGACTCGTTCCCAAACCCGTGGGGTGCGCAAGCATAGGGCAAGCCTCTGCCCCAAACACTCCTGACTCGGGGACAGCAAACGGGGCAGAGTCCAGACCCAGGACACTAGAAGGGAAATGCAAGAGGTCACACCCTCGAGAAAGCTTCAAGGAGAAGCTAGGAGGACGGTCCCACAGGGTTGTTAAGGACGAAATTTTGGTAAAAAGTGCAAATAAGATGAAGAACTGAAATGACGGAGGTCTGGGAACCAGGAGCAGGAGGAGGATGGGCCTGGAGGACTCCCAAAGACCCAATCCCACCTTTGCTTGCTGGCCTGCCGGCCAAGTCCCTTTGAAGAGCACAGAGCAAAATGGGCCCAGTGAGGACAGCGAGAGGAAGGCAGAATCTGTGTGACTAGAAGAAAGACTTTCTATCAGTTAGAGTTGTCCAAAAACAAAGCATAATTCTTATCAAGAGAGGGTTTGAAACCCCATCGGGATGGCCGCCAATGACAAAGGAGTGCTGACCTGTGGTGATTACAGGAGACAGGCAAATCCGGGGAAGAGAGACCTGGGGTTCTGGTGGGTGTGGAGGGCAACGGAACCAGGGCAAGCTGATGGGGTCCCCAAGGAAGTAAACAGTGCTGACCTGAGACCCAAGGTCCCTGGGGAGAAACAGCACATGTGGGTGCACAGAGCACTGGAAACATGTTTGATGTGATGTGGAATTAAAAGTTGCTTTTGTGAGTAACTGAGTGGCTCCGTCAGTTAAACGTCTGACTTTGGCTCAGGTGGTTTGTGAGTTCAAGCCCCAAGTCAGGCTCTGTGCTGATACACAGAGCTTGCTTGGGATTTTCTGTCTCTCTCTGCCCCTCTCCCACTTGTTCTCTCTCTCTCAAAATAAATAAACTTGAAAAAAGAAGTTGCCTTCGTTCTTTCCTTTACACTATTTTTTCATTTAAAAAGATAATCTTAAAAATGAGCCAGGAGGCCAGCATGCCTGTCCCAACTCAGGCACTGTCTAGAGGGTCGTGGGCAAGTCACTGGTTGCTTTGAACTTTGATTTCCCCATCCACAAAAACAAGGAAGCAGACCAGGAGATTTCTCAGGCCTCATGCAGCTCTATGTTTTTTAAAGAAGAGATTCCGTTGTTTGATGAGACTACTCGTGGGGCGCCTGGGCGGCTCAGTCGGTGAGGTGTCCGAATCTGGATTTCGGCTCAGGTCATCACCTCGATGTTGGTGAAATCGAGCCCCATGTTGGGCTCTGTGCTGACAGTATGGAGCCTGCTTGGGATTCTCTCTCTCTCTCTCTCTCTCTCTGCCCCTCCCCCATGCTCACTCCCTCTCTTTCTCTCTCTCAAAATAAATAAATAAAACACATTAACAAATATTCAATGAGACTACCAAAACCGTTACTTTCCTAGGATGTGATTGAGCCCCCTTTCCGAGGGGGATATAGTTTCTTCAACATCTTTGTTAGCAGAAGGAAAACGGATTGTAAAAGACAAGCGTCTGACTTCCCCCCAGGGATGCAGTTCAAATAATGGCGAGAAGAAAAAATATGAATGGATTCACAGCTTACAAATAAAGGAGCCAAAAAAGTCAACTTCGATCTGCAACAGTCCTGCACGATGTGTGCTGAACAGTGGCCCCAGTGACGGGAGGTCAGGGAAGACACTGTCTGCACGGGTTTAGAAAGGAATACAGCCGCACGGAGGCCAGTGCTATGTTGGTTTGCACATGGAAAGATCCTGTCACGGGATATTATGGTCCGTGTGGGCATCTCGGGGCGCAGGAACAAGGCCTCCTGAGGGATGAAAAGGAAGATGGGAAGCTGAGAATTAGCAACGAGCTGAGAAGCAAGCGAGTTTAGTCCAGAGCCCGGTGCCTCCGAGGAGCTACGCAAACGTTGGTTGAGGGAATCACTCAAGACTAAGCGTGGAAAGTAGGGGTGGGCAAGTGAGAAAGTGTTTCATCTATAAAGTGTGAATAAGTAAATATACGTCCAGGAGCCCCTGGGGGCTCAGCTGGTTAAGTGTCCAGCTTTGGCTCAGGTCATGATCTCATGGTTTGTGGGTTCAAGCCCCACATGGGACTCTGGATTGACAGCTCAGAGTCTGGAGCCTGCTTTGGATTCCGTGTCTCCCTCTTTCTCTGCCCCTTCCCCCACTTGCGTGCTCTCTCTCTGTCTCTCAAAAATGAATCAGTAAACATTAAAAAAGTAGATATACATCCAGGGTTAGCCTAACCCAATCCGACACTACAGGCGAGTTTGGGTGTCATTTGTGAAAGGCGTGAGGTCAACACTTGAACCAAGATTCTGAGCAAAAGAATGTAGATGAAAGTAAACACACGCCACAGACAGGAAGTACACACCTTCCGAAGGCCTCTGGAAGTTACCAGGGAGCTTTGGCGTTATTTCCCAAAAGGATTAGGGGCCGTCCAGAGAACAGGGTGAACCCACGCGGGAGGCGTCTGGCCAGAGCTACGTCCTGGGTGGTGCTGCATCTCCGTAGGTCCACACGTTTCTCTGGCGTTGGTCATCCGGAGGCCCACCCAGGCTCGTGAGAGGGGTGACCTCAGGGGTCTCAGCTGACGCCTTGCGATTCCGGGGCCTACAGAAGACTGTGTGTATGATTTAAAACGAAACAAAAAGCCTGGGTCTGGGACATTTTGGTCATTCCATTTGTCAGCAAGCCTGCTGGGTTTCTAAGGTGCGTAAAATCATGAATTGATAAGGCAGTTGAAAAAGACAAAGCACGTCCTTTTGAAACTTAAATCACAATGTAAGAGAAGAAAAACAGTACAATCAAATTTTATTATAAAAACTGGCAGCTTCAGGAAAGCTTAAAATAACAAAACAACAGGGGCGCCTAGTTGGCTCGGTCATTTGAGCATCTAAGTCTTGATTTTGGCTCAGATCATGATCTCATGGTTGTGGGATGGAGCCCCGTGTGGGGCTCCCCGCTGAGCGTGGAGCCTGCTTGGGATTCTCTCTCTCCCTCTGTCTCTGCCCGTCCCTTGCTCTTCTGGGCTCTTTCTCTGTCTCTTAAAATAAATAAACGTTAAAAAAGTTACAAAACAATAAAATACTAAAAGAAAAGAATAAAACAATAAAGGGATGTGCAGAGAGGCTTGTAAATAAGGGAAGTGATTCTTGGGCGTGTGGGGATGACCAAGGTGAGTTCAGACACACCGGACACGTCTTCCCTCGGGACGGGCTGTGGAGGCTGAGCCTAGCGTAGCACCTTCCAGACGCCGACATACTGCCTCATATCCTCAAGCCTTGAGCATTCTGGGAGCCAAGGTGAGAAGGACTCTGCAGAGTCCGGATTTGAGGGGACGGAGCCTCAGAGAAGTCAGGTTACTTGACCCACCCAGTTCCCCCGGCCCCCACGGGGAGGGTATTCAGTCCCAAACTGGCCTCACAGTGCTTCAGCTGATCCCCATGGCTAAGCGACTGGCTATTGATGGTTATGACAGACATCACTACGAAATGTGCCAGCTCTGGGGAACCACAGATGAGAGGACGGGGAATCCAACTTTGGAGACCTTTCCGGAGTTAGGTGGCACTGGGCGACGCGGTCCCCGAGGGCGCCGTAGCTGGAGTGTGCAATCTCTGTCACACTCATTTTAAAGGGCTTGCCTCCGACTTCCACACAACTATCTTTTACTGAAACATCAACCTCAGGATTAAGCCAGATCAACCCGAGGACCCAGGGCAAGCCCAGGGTGATGGAGCGTAAGCGCCTCTGCCTTGCGGTGAATCTGTTCAGGAGAGAGCATGCCTGCGTGCGTCACCCGGATTCTACATGCTTCTCTTTCCAAAGATTTGGCCTATAAATCCGACATCGGGGTGCCCAGAAGCAAGGTTTTAAGAAAGCGTTGCTTCTGTAAATTGTTTGTAAATTGCATCTTCTCTGTTAATTCGGGACCAAAAACAAGCCGGCAGACCCCCAAGGACTACTGGAGCGATATTCCCGCCCACAGAGAAAGCAAGCACAGGGCTGCTGGTGGGCGGTGTTTCCTCTCTCCGGCTCCATTTTGTTTCTGATGCCTTTTCTCCTCTCCCCATGGAGAACGCGGCTGCATGGATAATTAATCCTAAAGATGAAAATTTCATCCTCTCCAAGTGGGAACTGGCTGCAAGCATACGGTTGAACTGAAGTTAATTCTGAATGGGAATGTCGTGGTTAAGAGCCTTTAAGGGTATGATAACACTATATAACATTTCTCCATTGAAATACCAGCTTCTGGAGGCAAGGAATGTGTCAAAATGCAATTTTTTCGTTACCATCATTCCCAGGATGATTCTCTACTTTGGGGCTGCTGGCCTTCCAGAGGCCCTGACTCATAGGTCAGAGGCCTGGCCCGGGGGTCAGATCTGATTTCCATGTTGACTGTATGATGCAACGTGATACGGACAAGTCACTTTGTCTCTCGGGGCCGGGTCACTGGTCTTCCGGATCCAAAAAACTAGAAGTTCTGTGCCTGAACCTTCAGAGACCCAGCTACAATGCTTTAGATATGGCATTCTGCATGAAACATGGACACAGGTCACTAAATAATTCATTAACTATCTATCACATGAATGGCTGAATGAACAAATGAGCACCAATCAGGCCTCTGAAGCCATTTTCTTGAAAACTTTGAAAGAACAATCGAAGGCCAAGTTCAGCAACCAAGAAACTGGAAACTTTGATTTCCTTCCCCGAACAAGTTGAAAAATCTTTGTAAGAGACACTTGAACCTTTTAAGTATCATCGTGTGTAATGATGACCTCTCATGCATATTTATGCACTTAGCTTTATAATAACCACTTGAAAGACTAGTTTTCTTTTGCCCCCAGGGAATGAAGCTTATGTGAAGTGTGACAAAATATTCCAAGTTCAAAGGCCCAAATATGTAAAATACAAAAATGCTGGAATTTCTTCTAAGAGCACAAAGCACCTTCGTGTTTATTGACTCAGAGAGGAGTTGGACACTCCAATCATCCTTGAAAGTCTCCAAATGCTCGCCTCTCCCCTGCATTCTTTCCGACGAACCCTGCCCCACCGAAGTGTGTGTGCAGTTTAGCCTGGGCCACGACAGGTAATATTTGGGGACAGAAGGAACGGTTGGTCGTTGGGTGTTTCACGAAGAATTCCAACCAGGTTCCCCAGCCAGAATCGCTTGGCAGAACCGTTTTGCTACCGTCACTCAATGTCATTCATTACCCTCCCGAAGTAAAATCATATGACTCCATTTCCCCAGTAAGTTAATTATTTCATGTCTCTGTATGAGGCAAAACACTACTTTTATTGTTAATTAATATGCTAAGATTAGGTTGTACCATTCTGGACATGTGGAATTGAATTTAGTAGTCTCCAATATATTTTTTAAAAGCCAGTTAAAAATAAATGCCTTCAACGTCTTTTCTTTTTCCAACGGCATAAATTTCCTTCTTATGAAATTTCATTTCTTCCTGCTGTTATAAATGACATAATGCCCCTTCGTGTCCAAAGGGAAGGAGGGATAATAATACTAAGATATTCAGTTAGCGTTTCAAAAGTCACATATCTAATCATTGAGCAAACTGGAAGGAAAAGACAGGACAAGAAAAGAAAGAGAAAACAGTGAAAGGGAGGTAACCATCCATGGGTTTCAGGAACAAAATAATTAAAGGGAAAAATGAGAGGATTCTTTCTTTGGGGACTGATCTCAGGCACTTAGATTTTTCTTTTCTTTTTTTTTTTTTATTTTCCCATTGACGAACGTGGAGACATCATAGGAGATTCAGAAGTCTCTGTTGCTGAAGGGAGGCAGAAATCACACGTCCCTGTAGAGAAAGCAGGAAAATGCCCTTAGAAGGTGGGGTTCAAAATGGCTCCTGGATTCTGTCTTTGGTTCTCCTGAGAACCCCCCACCCCCGGAACACCTGCCAGAGCGCACTCTTAATTACTTTCCTATTTATTCAGTAGACCTGCCTCGGAAAGCAATCTATTGCCAGGGAGCTGTTGGACTCCTATGCTAAGTGGACGGCATTCCGATCCGGTGAGGTTGACCATGGCCGGAGCCCACTTTTATCTCGTGGCCGCGGCACACGAGCACCGGCGGGGCCTAGACACGAGGAGGAGTTTTCCCTTCAGTGCAAAAGGCGAATAGTTCTTACAAGTCAACAAGCTGATACTGGTCGGTCTCTGTGAGGCCAGGCTTCTTTGTCCCCGAGGATGACAGGAAGGATTAAAGGCAGAGTTTCCAAGACAGGCAGGGGTCCCGACGCTAAGGATGTAATGGGGAAAGTGCTCGGGTACTTTTAAATCGATGCAGGAAAATACGCTCTAAAAAGTATGCCGAGTCTCCTGAAGACAAAAGAGTGAATTCACGTCCACATACCAATGAAGCTTACAAGTCCGGGTTACAGCTTTATTCCTCCGAGCCAGGTTTTCCCTGAGCAAACGTGTGAATTATGGGCACGGTACTGTGAGCCCGGCCTTCCTTCCCCAGCCCGGGGGGTCATCTGGTGGTCAGTTAAAAGGAAACCCAGGCGACGATCAGACTTAACCTTTGCAATCCGCTCTGGATCTTCCCCGGGCCTGGGGAAGAAGCAGGGGCGAGGGTGTCCAGCTGACAGGTGGTTATCCCAGGCGAAGAGAGAGGAGCACACGCCTGACCAATGAAAGAACGATCCAGACTTTGCTCAAACAAAAGAGCGATGTCCCTTACCATTCAAGAGTAGAAGCCTTCTCTAAGTAGAGCCTTCTCTCTGTTTCAGTCTCTCATTATTTGCTATTTTTGGTTTGGTGGTTTTGTTTTTGGTTTTGTTTTGGTTTTGGTCCTCTTTCCTTCCTTCCTTCCCTCCTCTCTTTCTCTTCCCTTCCTTCCTCCTTTTCTTTCCTCCCTCCCTTCCTTCTTTCCCTTCTCTCTCTCTTCCCTTTCTCCATCCTTCCTTTCTTCCTTTCTCTTTCTTTCTTCCTTTCTCCCTTCTTTCCTTCCTTCCTTCCTTCCTTTCTTTCCTTCCTTCCTTCCTTCCTTCCTTCCTTTCTTTCTTTCTTTCTTTCTCTCTTTCTTTCTTTCCTCTCTCTCTCTTCCCTCCCTCCCTCCTTCCCTCCCTTCCATAAGACTGCCAGCCACATGGTCTCCCTAGAACATTAAAATAAAGCAGGAGAAGAGGCACCGTCAGACGTGGAGAGCAGTAGCAAGCTAAGCTCACAATTAAAATTCGACTTCCCATTTCCACCATTCAGTGAGACTTCCTTCCTTTATCCGAGTCATCACTAATCACCTGCGTTCTGCTCTGTGCAAGTTGCGTCCTCCTGCATCAGAAGGAAGTTCAGGACTCTGAGGGTGTAGTGCCCTGAGACGGTGCCCGGGGTCGGACTGTTCCCATCCCGGTCCAGGCGAGGCCCGGACCCTGGTCCCCACCCCCCACCCCACCCGGCGAGCCTGCCCTGGTGCCTCTGAGCCTGGCGCCAGCCCTCCTGGTGGTGTCCCCAGGGCTCCCTCCCCACCCACTCCTCTGAGCCTGTGTTTCTCCTGACCTTCAGCTGTGTCAGGAGGGTCCCCTTTGTCAGGGAAGGTCCCCTGACCCCCTGGGGCCACACCAGCAGCCCTCTGGCTCCGAGCTCGTGGGCGCTTAGGAAAACTCGCCCAACCATCCTTGCCAGCTTTGAAAGTAGGACTGAACCCATGTCCCACCTGAGGGTCCTGGTGCCACGTTTTGTGACCCCAGACAGGGAACCTACGGCCCCAGGCACTCTTCTAACTCTGGGTCCCACCGACACCAGCGGGAACCCTCCCCTGTAAGCCACTTGCCTTTCTTCCCCCTCCTTCCTTCTGGGGGTCCCCTCCCTTCTGCTGCTGCTTCAAAGGTCACACTCTGCTACCCGCTGCAGAGCAGGGCCCTGCCCCACCGGCTTAGAAGGACGGCTCTTTGTCCCTGGGTCCAGTCAAGCCGCGCTGAGGCCTCTCGGGGCCCACCTTCTCCAGGCCTGGCCCCTCCACCCAGGTCCCATTTTCCTCCCCACCTCGACCCGGCCAGGAATACGTTCGCCACCTCACTATAGGGGCGGGACCTTCAGGAGGGTTCAGATTAGAATCCCTCTCTCCTTCTCGGGGCAGGAGAGTCCATTATGCATCAGAGTCTATTAATCTTATAAACAGTTATGGAGCTGAAGGGGCCGAATGGAGCAGCCGAGGCTTTAAAGAAGTTGGAGCAGTAGAGCCGTTATTATCATGAAGTTCCGTGATGTATCATCATGTCTCTGGGTGACCAGGCACAACTCTTTAAACCCAGGAAATTGTAGATGAAGTGCAGGGCTGGTTTTTATGTATACAGAGCGGCCTGCTGAAAGGCTGTGCTCCTGACCAGCAAGCCCCCAGGCTGGGGAAGCCACCTCCCCCCAGCCCCACGGGCCCGTCTTCAGCGCCTTTATCCCCAAGCCGGCAAACCCCGCGGGGAGCAAGGCACGCCTGCTCCTCACAGGGGCTGGGAGAGAGGACGGCCCGGATGAGGAAGAAGAATCTGCTGTGGTCCTCGTCGATCCAGGCCTGTTTGTCTGGCCCTTACATTTGGTTCAGCGGCATAAAAAAGGGAATTTATCCTTCTCCGCAGATGCCACAAACAGATGCTAGGACCAGAGATCTTGCCGAGTCAATAAAATATAAGTCATACAGCCTATAAAACTGCTGAAAGAAATCAGAATTTCAGCAAACTCTAGTTTCTTTTTTTTTTCCAGGCTGCTCCTTTTGATCAACTATGGGGGGTGGGGGGGATGCCAGTGGTGCATAAATTCCCTGTGATTACCCCACCGCAGGAACGAGGCTGGAAGAGGAATGGGGGATAGAGTGAGTTGAGCTGCAATTTTGACAAAGTAGGAGGGGAATGGAACCAGTGATAAAGACAACGCGGTCGTAGTCAACTGGCATCAGACTTTTTGTAAAGATCTTGGAGGCGATGGGTGCTTTAGATTTTCATGTGCATCTTCAAAGTGATTTTGTAAGCTATTTAAATGATGCTGCCTTTTTACAACTCTACATAATTTGATTATACGAATCATCCTCCAATCCTTGGCTATGCAAATGCAGCATCAAAATGATGTTTTTCCATATTTTGATAGAATTTGATGTCCATGGCAGTGATAAAATGTGACACAGATTTGCAGCAGAGCCTCGGTGACCTGTTCATCTGGTGCACTGAGGTCGTTCAGATTTTAAATGACTGCTTTTGGTGAATCATGCTTAAGAATAAAAACTTGGGGGGCACCTGGGTGGCTCAGTCGGTTGAGCGGCCGGCTTCGGCTCAGGTCAGATCTCATGTTTGTGGGTTCAAGCCCCGCGTCAGGTTCTGTGCAGACAGCTAGCTCAGAGCCTGGAGCCTGCTTCCGGTTCTGTGTCTCCTTCTCTCTCTGTCCCTCCCCCTCTCATGCTCTCTCTCTGTATCAAAAATAAACAAAACATTTAAAAAAATTAAAAAAAAAAGAATAAAGACTTGGGAAGGGGGGCGCCTGGGTGGCTCAGTCGGTTGGGCATCTGACTTTGGCTCAGGTCATGATATCACTGTTCGTGGGTTCGAGTCCTGCATCAGGCTCTGTGCTGACAGCTCAGAGCCTGGAGCCTGTCTTCAGATTCTGTGTCTCCCTCTCTCTCTGACCTACCCCTGCTCACACTGTCTCTCTCTCTCTTTCAAAAATAAATAAAACATTAAAAAATTTAAAAAAAAACTCCAAGAGATTGAGGGGTAAGGAAGGCAAACAATGGCACAGCCTTGGAATAAGCACCAAGTGGGGGTGCACATGTGTAAGGTTC
Organism: Suricata suricatta; assembly: GCF_006229205.1. Classification (NCBI taxonomy): domain Eukaryota; kingdom Metazoa; phylum Chordata; class Mammalia; order Carnivora; family Herpestidae; genus Suricata; species Suricata suricatta. Next base: position 140,431,353 of record NC_043706.1, read on the forward strand.
CGTGATCAGCAGAGAGAGAGGACACCTCGTTCTGCTTAGGGCTGATGCAGAAGGCATCAGGGTAGAGCTGAGGGTCGGGTTGAGGCGCGGAAGACAAGTAGGTGTGCTAGACAGACGAGTGTCAGTAAGTGGTCATTGACTGGGTGTGATTTTGCTCCCCAGGGAGCATTTGGTGAGATCTGGAGACATTTTTGATTGTTGTGACTTGGAGGTGTCCGTGTCCTCTAATGGGCAGAGGCCAGCTAGGGATGCTGCTACAGTGTACGGGCCAGCCCCCCACAGCAGAGAATCATCCAGCCCCCAATATCAACAATGCCCAGGGTAAGAGTCCCTGAGCTCAGAGCCAAGGAGGGCAGGCACGTGGGGGCAGATCACACAGGAGAGGTCCCAGGTGATTCAGTACGGCCTTGTGCCCTCATGGGCAAGGGAGAGCAGCCTCGAGGCCCTCACATGGGGAAAAACCGTGTAGGCCATCATGAGCAAAGGTCTGGTCTTGCTTTTGTGCTCCTCATATGTCCCCTAAAGTAGCCCCCACGTTAGAGGGAGCTTCACCCAGTCCGCCATGCGGGGAGGCAGTCGCCTGTAAGACCCCCAAGCTCCTGTGTTAGCTTACATTTTGCTTCTCTTCATAAGTAAAATGAAAAACAAAAAAAATAATGATATGCTGTTTCTCCCCTACAAGCTGGAGATCAGTACTTAGGGAGACCAGCACATCCATGAGCCCAGGATGAGAGGCGTACATGAGCCGCGCAGGCCCTGGAGAATTCCCGAGCTGACCTGTGGGCGTGAGTCCTCTGTCACATGGGGCTGATAAAAGTAGGCCAGCCGAGAGGTGCTGACAAAACCCACCTCCCCAGAGGACTGATCCCTGATCGGGTGCCTTGGACACCAAGGTCACGGCTAAGTTTGAACTGTCTGCCGGCAGCAGTGGGATCAGTGGACCAGGTTCCAGGAGGAGAAAGAACAGGAGTTTCTACAGCTTTGGTTCAGCTACTCATTAGCTATGTGAGTCGGAGAAAAATCACTTCCCCTCTCCGGCCTCAGGTAGCAAGCTGGAGAGGAGTGTGGGCTCCCAGCCTCACCCTCCACACGCCCCGGGGCAGGGGAAGGCTCCCTGCCTGGGGCTCACCCAGTGTGGCGTTCTGGAAACTCAGCTGCATCCTGTCCAGCTCCCGAACACCAATCGCAGCGCCATTTTGGATTGAGGGGGGCCCCCGTGGAGTTTCCCAGCAGTGAGTTTAATTTCCACTTTTATAACGTCATCCCTTCTGAGTCTCAGAATTCTTTGGCCTTCAAGACCCCTTATTGTTACACAAATCTCCCGGATCCTCATCAGCTAACATCTTAGGCATCAGGGAACCTTTCTGTGTGTATTAAGGAGAATGAGACTTGGGATGGCAGGAAAGAGAGTGCGTAAATACTGTTAATGTTCTTTCCAACATGTTTCCTCACCTGCTTGTTTAGATAGAGCTCTTTGTCTCTGGGTCCCAGAGCGTTTTACAGAAGTAGGAATGGACTGCTCCCACCTGCCCGTGGGGCCGCTGGTGAAGGGGGGCACAGGCAGTGAACTAGACCGGGGGTGGCACCCAGCACCTTTGTACTCAGTGGTCACAGGGCTCCGAAACGCCTTCCTCGTCCGTCACGTTGCAGACCTAACTTCTTGGCCGTCCAATCTGTGCCCTCATCCGGGTACTGAGAAGTTGAAGCTTGGCCCTTCAACAACGTCGGCTGTGAACTTGAATGACGGTAAGGGGTGACACTGTGGCTCCGAGTCAGCTTCACGGCACAAACTGGGGAATGTAACTCTGGTGAGCAAGGACGCGTCCGGGGAGGCGGTGACGGGAAACTAAGGGCTTCTCCGTGACGTCTCTGGGTGGACAGTGTGGCTACGGCTCAATAAGTGAGCGATAAGGCAAAAGAATGGCTCCAACTTGAACGTGGCCTGAGCGTAGAGAGAAACCAGAGAGCCATGGTGGGGGTGGGGGGTGGGTTCCCAAGAGGAGGAGGCAGAGAAACCAGAGAGCCATGGTGGGGGGGGGGGGTTCCCAAGAGGAGGAGGCGACAGCCAGAGCAGAAAATTTAAGCCCTGCAGGGGCCTCTTGGAGCTCAGGTAGCAAATCCCAGCGTGGTTTGGGAAGACAGACTTAGAATGCCCCCTTGACTCCTAAGAACTTATAAAACACAGTCTTCCTTGTCCATCCTCATGTTCCTGGAGTTATTCAAGAATGACACAGTCATGGGGTGCCTGGGTGGCTCAGTCCATGAAGCGTCCAGCTTCAGCTCAGGTCACAATCACATGGCTTATGGGTTCGAGCCCCGTACTGGGCTCTGTGTGGACAGCTCAGAGCCTGGAGCCTGCTTCAGATTCTGCATCTCTCTTCCCTCTGCCCCTCCCCTGCGTGGTCTCTCTCTCTCTCTCTCTCTCTCTCTCTCTCTCTCTCTCTCTGTTTCAACAATAAATAAATAACTATTAAAGAAAAAAATGACACAGTCATAACACAGGTCTATTTTTAAAGGCAGCCCATGTGACCTGAGTGTGTGGCTTTGGTGGCACTTGTTACGTGGACCAGCTCCTCCAGTGTCGCCTTCCCCAGCCCCCCCCCACCACGGATCCATCCGTTGGTTTGTCCTGGACCCCAACCTCAGGGAACCCCTGCCAGGCGATCCGGGATGACCCTCTCACGGGCAGGAGGAGCTGGAGACACATGTCCATCAAGGATCGGGACTGGAGGGAGACAGGTGACGGCAGAAGCTGCCTGCGGGGCTGGGTTCCAGCGGAACCCATGTCCTGGAAAGATTCGGGATATCCGACATGTATTGACAGGCTTTTTATCAATTGAGAGCATTCAAAACTTGAATTTGTTGTGTATGAAATATTCATGAGGCCCGATTTCACACTTTTATTGATTGGTGCAGAGAAAACCGTCTCAGCAGGGCAAGTCATGGATACCATAAAACAGATATGTTTTTGAGAATCGTCCTGGCTGGGCTGTCAGACTGCACGTCCTCCCCGTGGGCTCCTGAGAACGAAGCCCACGGAGGCCCCGTGGCACATCCCAGACTGGAGCGTAGCTTGCTCCCTGGGATGGGAGTGGGGGTTCGTTTTGCTAAACCCCTCATGGAGCCAGGAGGCCCAGGGTCGAGTCTGGGGCCCAAGGCCAGTCCTCAGGCCCCTGGCCGGCTCATCCCAGTGGAGTTTGGCACCTCTGCATTTGGAAATCCCAGGTGGCAGTGCGGGGGCGGTCACCGGAGCCAAAGGGCAGTGACCCCATGCCAGTGCTCCGCACTGTCCTGACGCCCCAACAGCCCTGGAAGGGGGCCCCCGCGTCACCACATTTTCAGATGAGGACACGGAGGTGCTGGGTGGATGAGAACCACGTAGGCCAGCGGGGACAAGGCCACGTTCCGAGCTCGGGCAGTCCTGTCCCAGAGTCCACACCCTGAACCCCGACACCCACCCCCCACATGGTCTGGGATGAGGGGGAACCGGGCCCTTCCAGAGGACCTGCAGAGTCAGAACTGATCTGGTAACAACAAGAAGACGCTGTTGACCTTCAGCCCCTTTTCTGTGCAGGGAGCCTGCCCTCGGCAGCCGGCTGTGGGGACGTCATTGCTCCGACACCTGATGGCATGGGTACTTGTGTCTTACAAAGTCTCAGCTTTGATTTCTTTTTTTCTTTCTAAAAATTTTTTAACAGTTTACTTATCTGTGGGAGAGAGAGAGCGGGGAAGGGGCAGAAGAGAGAGAGAGAGAGAGAGAGAGTTCCAAGCTGGCTCCTCGATGTCAGCACAGAGCCTGCTGTGGAGCTCAATCTCATGAACCATGAGATCATGACCTGAGACGAAATCAAGAGTCAGATGCTTGACTGACTGAGCCCCCAGGCGTCCCTCAGCTTTAATAGGACCTTTTCTAATAGGTCACGATTGATAGATACAGGCCACTTACATCCACTTGGATTTCTCTATAATTTTTGAGTGTCAAGAGTCCTTAGACAAAGTGGTTGGAGACGTGGAGCTCTGGACCAGGCTCCCCCAACTGGCTTCCTTGCTCCTGCTCTCTGGTCCCCTTCCGGCCAGCACCGAGGCCACCCCTGGCCGCCTGTCACAGACCCCAGCTGGGGTGACATCTCCAGCTCACAGCTGCCATGCCTGTAGCTTGGCTGATAACTCACACACTTGATTGGAGCCAAACTCTCCTCGGGGGGAGAGCTCGGGCATCATTGGAGCAGCATATGTCCATGATGGAGTTCTGGAAAACAGCAGCGTTCGGTGACTGCATCTGCTCCGGATTCCGTGTCGGTTCCAGAAGTGGACGATGGTTCTTGTGTTAATTCTCTGAGCCACCCCAGTAACTGTCAAGTACCTTTTTTTTTTTTTTAATCACTTAAGGCTGTTTGAATAAACAGAGCTGAACTAATAGGAAAAATTTACTATACCCTACTTGGACTCCCCACTCTGTCTGCTTATTATAATCTACTAACTTACCTTTGGGCCCTGTCAACAGGGAAATCACTCATCTCCTGCCTGCAACTGGCTGGGCCTTGTTCCCCGCGATCGCCCCCCAGCCCCCAGCGGCCAGTCAGCATGGCTGATGCCTCATTGCCCGCGTGTTGACTAGCAGCCCTTCCAAAGATATGTCCACATCCCAACCCCAGGAAGCTGTGAAGTTGACCTTGTTTGGAAAAAGCATCTTTGCAGATGTAAGTAAATTAAGGATCTTAAAATGGAATCACCCCGGCTTATCGGGGTGCGCCCCAAATCCGGTGACCGGTCTTCCTTCACAGGAAGGACGGAGGGAAGAGGAGAAGCTAGAAGAGGCAGAGGTTAGAGCCTGGCTGGACACAGCCCTGCTCGCATCGTGAATTTGGACTTCTGCCCTCCTGCACTTGAGACACCAGATTTTTGTTGTTTTAAGCCACTACGTTGTGGCCGTTTGCGATGGCAGCCCCAGGAGTCCGCCGCCTCGGATGAAAAGCCTCCCGTCTCAGGATTCCTGCTGGCTGGCCACCCTCTGATCCCAGAGGGGCTTCTGGAAGGTCGGCTGCTCAACTGTCTCATCCAACTCATGCTGGCCCTGCCCCCTACCTTCCCTACAGCTTGTGGGGGGAGAAGTGAGCAGTGGGTCAACCGTGTCCAGGTCCCCTGCCTTTGCCCACACTCTGGAGTTGCTAATGATGACCACAGGTCTACTTGGCCACTAAGACTCTTCAGTGTTTTACTGGTACAAAGATCATGGCCCACACGTGTTTCAGCAGAAAGCAAGAGGAATTTAGTCTCTAGATGAATGGACCCCAAGGGCCAGAAGCACAGTCGGGTCCTACGGAAGACCCAGAGCTGGTACTGACAAGCCTTCGGAATCCGGGCAGTCTCTTGATAGCTTATCAAAGGTTTTTTCTGTTCTTTTCATTTCTGTCTCTGTAACTCGCCTCTCCTGCCTCTGAAACGGCTCACGAAGGCCACCCACCTGCCTAACGTCAGTTCCAGCTTCCCGATTTGCCTCACCTGGGTCAAGGTTGCTGCAGAGAGTGGGCACCTGTACTTCCAGGTCTAAATTCTTGGGAGAGAGAAGCTAATTGGGAAAGACCCCTGGCTAAGGCCAAACGGGTGAGAACCAGGCAGCGCAAGCATGGCTGACGGGCCCGCTGGTGCAACGTGGAAGGTTCTCGGAGTCGAGGCCCGGGGTTTATTGGACATTACAGAGTGGTGAGGACCCTGGCTCCGGCAGAAGGTGCAACCCTCGCAAGAGAGGCCATACCAAGGGCCTCTTGCCTTGAACTTGTGCACATGCCAAAGCCTGAGCTTGATCATGCGCCCTCATTTTGCTCCCTCCGTGTGGCCCTCCCCCGCCCTTCTTCCCAGCGGTCCCCCAGGGGACACAGGTACAGTATATTGTCGCTGACCACATGACTCTCCCCAGCCCTGTGTGCTTCCAGTGCCCCAGGCGGGACGAGCATCTTTAAGGGGGGGGGTCTCTCCACCGCGTGTTGGAGAGCACGCCCTCCTTCCTACTGCGTATCTGGTTCCTCTCCATCTTCGCCCCACCAAACATGGGTGCTAATGGGGAAAATGCCAAAGTGCTGAGCCTGCCACACCCTCCCACGTTCCAGCGGCTGGGGGTCTCACCTCAGGATGATTGCTAAGTACACACGCTGGAGACTGGCTTTCACACCCGCTCCAGACGCGCACGAAGGAGGTCAGAACCCAGAGGTCATGTCGACCAGAGGTCGACCAGAGGTCATGTCGGCAGATGCTCCCTGATGGGGACCTTTCAGAAAACAGTGCCCTGTTTTTGTGCACGGGTGCATGTGGGTAACTAAACATGCAGCAGAAAAAATAGTACCCCATTTCCAAAGAAGTGAGGGAAGGACACAGAGTAAGCGGGGTGACGGAAAGCAGCGTGCCCTCGGTGACTCTGGTGGGACTGCTGAATCCCCCCTGCCTGCAGTCGCCGGGCCACGGCCCCGCATCCTGGAGATGGAGAGCGCCTTCCAAGCAAAGGGCAGAGCACCCTGTCAGGTCTGCAAATGAGTCACGATGAACCCCAGGCTTAGTCCTGGTTGGATAAGGCTAAATAAAATTAAAATTCGGAAATTTGTTTTAAATGGGTTGCTAATTGCTGTTGAGCTTTAAATATTTGAGTTTATTAATTTCTCCCTCACCCCCTGAATTATATTTCAGCAGCAGTCCCCTGTTATTAGGCTATTAAATCAGACATATCAAAAAGGGAAGCATTTATTTATATCTTCAGAGACATGTACATCTAATTAAGACCCTATTACTGTGCGTATTTTGTACCAGGCAAACGCCGTCTGTGATCTCAGCCCCGTCGCTCGGAAGCGCCTTCACGAGGGATCGGAAGAGAGGACTCGAGCTGGATGAGGAAGACGCCCTGTACCTGTCGGAGAAGTGATTTCATCCGGAACTTCATCCTGAAAAACGTAGCTGCTCCAGACGTTATAAAACCCCTTCTTAAAGTTAAAGATCCGAAATGGCAACTTCCAGAAAATGAGAGATTCGAAAACTGGCTGCGCTGCCAGAATGTTCCCAGTTCATGAAAACAGTGAAACTAGCTCACGTTTAGAAAGCACCTACTGAATGCCCCAAATCCCCAATGAATATTCATGACCTCATGGAATGCTCACAACAACTCAAGGAGGGAGAGAATATTTTTATCCTCATTTTACAGATGAGTAAAACAGAGACTTAAGAAGATTAAGTGATTTGCCTGAAAGGCAGAGGCAGGACTAAAACTCATGCCTTTTCCCCCTTGGTCTCTTCTCATAGTCAGGAAGGGTTCATCCAGTCTGGAGCTTTCTCAGCCTAGGTGATATCATCCCTCCCCCCACAAGGTGATGAAAATTGGTTCTTAAGGAGCCAAAACCACATTATTTTTTATGTATGAAGCACAGATAAACATGTAGTCCGTAAACAGGTGAGCAGTGTTTGTGATACTTGAACTTCTCCGGAGAAGGCATTTCAGAAGAAATGTCTGAAAAGACATCTCAGTGGGGAGTCAATGATAAAGGTTGAGAAGTACTGTTTTACAGCAACTGCAGGAATGTCTCCCACCAACTACTCACTTGTCCTCAGGTTTGGCTTGGCGATGGCATCACGGTCCCGGACTCCTGCGGCCCCTGCGGAGTTTTAGTTTTACAGCTCAGATCAACGGGACGTGAGCCCACACTGCGGGCTCCCTGCAATGGGAGGGCCCACACACCAGCGTTGGGTTGCAGATTTCATTTGGCTTCGATACGTTTCTTACGTGATGAACTTTTGCCAAACAAACAGTGGCTTCCTGTTTCCAAAGAGGATCGAGTTCTCCATGTGGAAGACGTTCCCAGTCGTGGGATGGTCGTTTCGTGATCTGGGGGCTTCTTGAGCTCAAGATTCCTGATTGTTTTTTCTGTAACGTCGGACAGGAAGCTAGTGGAGAAAGTATGAGTTGGGTTATATCAGAAAGACTCAGGATTGACTCACAATTCTACCCCTTCCGGTTCATGTGTTCTTGGGAGAGACATCCGTCTCAAAGAATCTGTTTTCTCATTGGTAACTAAACGCACATTCTTACTCTATATCAAGTACTTTACCCACATTTCACTCTAGACTGGTACTGTCCAATATGGAGGCCGCTAGTCACGTGTGGCTATTTATAATCAAATCCATTGAGGGGCGCCTGGGTGTCTCAGTCGGTTAAACCTCTGACTCTTGACTTCCGCTCAGGTCATGATCTCATAGTTTGTGAGTTCGATCCCCACCTCGGACCCTGAGGTGCTGACAGTGTGGAGCCTGCTTGAGATTCTCTCTCTCTCTCCCTGCCTTTCCCCTGCTTGCACTCTCGCTCTCTCCAAATAAATAAATGAAAGCATTTCTTTAACATTTAAAGTAATTAAAGTAAATTTATTGAAATGAAATAAAATTTAGCCTTAATTCTTCAGCCACACTAGCCGCATTTCCAGTGCTCAGTATCCATATGTGGTTATCAGTTGGATGACAGAGATAAACGAACATTTCTATTCACCGCAGAAAATTCTACTGGACAGTGTTGCTTTAGAGACAGTAAACACCAAGAAGAAGACAGGACACCTTCCAACAAAGGGTGGTTACCTTTCATTTAACACATTTTCAGTGCACAAGAAAAGATCTATAATCAAACCAAAGTTTCTACACTTGAGGAAGTTATTATTGCTATTATTTTTACTGCAGGTTTTCGTGATTTCCTAGTGAGTGGACAATAAAGTGGTAGTGTTTAAAAATATTAGTAAGGAGTCCCAACAACATGATCTTGAGTCTGAGCAGAGTGATAGGAATGAATTTGCTTATTCTCTCTGACTCTTAGTTTCCTCATCTGTAAAATGGGTATACTAATAACTTCACAAGCTTGCTTTGAAGATTAAATAAGAAAATGGATGTAGAGGGTTTAATACCATGTCTGGCATGGTAGGTGCTCAATAAATTAGTGCCTTTCTTCTTAAGATAAAAATCTGCTCTAGTTTGTAGAAATCCCATTTGCTCACATAACAGAGTATTTGATGTATGAGGTTTATTGGTTTGTTATTAAGGATCTATTTTAGGATATTCCTAGAGGTAACCTGGCAAAATAATACTGAAGTCATGCTCAAGGTGCCATTGGAATCCATTCTTGAGTTCACATTTGAGAATCCACGGCTCACATAATAATCTTAACAATGTTCTTGTCGGTCTTGGTTACTGTAATTACAGAATGTCGGAGCTTGAAGAGATCAGAGAAAACATAATTGAATTCAGGTGCCGCAAAGGTAAGGAAAGCGGAACCCTGGGAAGTGATGTGCCCAAGGTTATGGCTCTGCAGAGGCAAACAGGCTAGAACATGGGTCTCTAATCATCAAGTACAGCGTGCTCAGCATTTCGGCAAACGTCCTTAGCTCCCAGGCTCCGCCTCCCCAAAGAAAGTTACAATCAACACTTGACCGTCCTGTCTCTAGGGCAGGAAGTCTCCTCATCTAGGGACAATGGAGTGGGTGTTCACTCAAACTAACACAGCGCCTGAAGCCCGGAGAGCGCTGGGGAGTGCTTGGTGACAGTTGCCCCACCCCCACCGCAGACCCGGTGGCCGGAGGGGGAGGAGGAATTTTACCTTCCCTCCTTTGGGGTGCTACTGTGTGCATTTGCTGTCCCCGCCACCCCCCCTTGATTCTCTCTCCAAAACTACAAGGCTGGGGCGTGGGGGCGCTTGCCCCCCTTGACGGTTAGGGACCGGACCGGGTGCTAAGGATCATCTACAAGGACCTGTGCGGAGTCACTCCTTTGTCCTGCCCACAGCCTGGAAAAAATCTTGTGCTCTCACCCATTTTAAATGACACCTTCACATTCTGATAGGAAGAATTAATGTTTAAGGGCACATATAAATTCTTGGACACAAAGTAGGGAGTGTAATCCTCAACCAGGTTAGAACTTGCCTACCAGGAAATGAGGAGTTTTACAAAAGTGATCAATTTCACTTAATGGGTGTGAGATTGTGAAGACATACTTTTTTTTTTTTTTTTAGAAAGGACTTTTTATTTCCTTTTCCTACAGAGTCCAAAACATTGTTATACTCCCATGAGAGAGCCCAGGGAATTACAGTGGACTCTGGATTATTCATGAGCCACCTGGATTCTTCCAACTCTGGCTGCCAATGTGGGTCTCCATCCAATTACTTAGCTCAGGCAGTGAGGGAGGTGGGCTCTTTCCCTTTTTTTCCGACTTCCCCTCTGGCAGTGGGGTGGTGGTGGGGGGTTGAGGGGAGAGCTGAGCAGAGATGGGGACACTTTCCCCAGGACTTGTGCATAAGGGGATACATCAGCATTTCAAAGCCACATAATAGGAAGAATGACTCTATCGCCGAATGGTTGGATTACTACTATGTGTCAATTGTGGATGGCTATATATGTTTGATTTTTTTGTTAGAAATGTTATTTACTTATTTATTTATTATTTTTCAAACAAATTACATTCTTGCATTTATTTCATCAAGTTTATTTATTTATATTTTTAGTAATCTCTACACCTGACTTGGGACTTGAACTCATGACCCCGAAATCAAGAGTTACATGCTCTTACAACTGAACCAAGCAGGCACCCCTATTATAAAATTTTTTTTAAAGAATTAAACAATTAGGGGCTTCTAGGTGGCTCCATCAGTTGAGCATCTGACTCTTGATTTTGGCTCAGGTCATGATCCTAGTGTCATGGGATGGAGCACCCTGCTGGGCTCTGCGCTGAGTGTGGAACCTGCTTGAGATTCTCCTTCCCTCTCCCCCTTTGTCTCTCTCCTTTCTCTCTCTCAAAAAAAAAAGAGCGAGAGAAAATTAAACAATTCAGTGTGTGAGTAATAGGCACCGATGTAGTTTGGCCGTTGATTGAGACAAGTGAGCAGTTATAGGCCAATGGCATGGTAGAAGTGATCAGATGATGCTCGGCGTTGGAACAGTTTTCTTTTCTAAGGAGTATGGTTAGTCTCTAGGATATGATTGAATTTGCCCCAGAAAGCTTGGCCTTGCTGATGGAGGCTGATATAGATCATCATCAAGTGCTTGTACTTCCTCTGGAATCTTCCCGCATTGGGCATGAACAAAAATGTCCCAACAGGAAGAGGGGGGAAGGGCGGGAAACGTATGGATGGTTAGATAAGTATGCAAGTGTCACCGAGTCGCATACTGTCCGGTCCCCTCCACACCCAGGGACCGAGCAGGCAAGCACAAACTCGCTTGTCCGTTCGGTGTGGGTTTTCTTGCTGCCTCAGCACCTTCAGCCGCTTTCCTCTGCACTCCAGATGGGGTGCTCTGTCTGTGCTGTCGGGCCCCATGAAACTGGGGATTGCCTGTGATCTGGATAAAGGGGATGTGAAATTGCCTCTGTGTATACCCTGGCTTGTTTGGGGATGAGACTAGCAGAAGAATAGAACTTCTTGCCCATCTGTGAAGAGCTTCTAAGTTAGAGTTAACATGGAGGATCCCCGGGAGCAGAGGGAAGGGTCCAGAACATGAGCCTGCACTTTCTGCCCGCCGAGTCTCCGGGGACCTGGCTCCCGCTGGGCCTGGCCAGCCCGCCAGCGGCAGCGCCTCGCTGACCTCTGACAGTGTGGCTGCTGCACGCCGCCCCGCTCTTCATTGTCGGCTCGGTCCGCGGCCCAGGGCCACTCTTTTTGGCTCTGTAACTCAGCTCCCAGTTCTCCAATAGTTACTTTAATTTATGACATGGTTTGGACACACTCGTTGGCCGTGACCTTGGCCCTCAGCCCAGAATATTATTTTCAGCATTTACCCTTCGGCTCTGCCACTGCAGCCCTGGCCAAGAGCTGCTCCATCCTATCACGGCCCCCACGGCCCAGGCCAAGGGGCACAAAGGCCAGGGCCGGCCGATTCCAGGTCCCACCCCCAGTCCCCGGTCAGGTGAGAGGTCCCCATGGGAATGCGGCAGACTGATGAAGCTGGCCGTGTTTGCTGTTGTTGGTTTTACTTTTACAACAACACACCACATGGCTTTCTCCCAGTGGCACTGACGGTCACTGCAGTCATCCTGCTTAGTAACCCGGCACTCACTTGGGTTTTGCCTTTGGGGAGACAAAACACACATAGCTACGATGCTACTTCTTTGAGAAGCACCAACAGATATGCTTGGATCACATGCTCATCCAAACAAAGAGGGGGCAATGTGTCCTAGAGCAGCACCTCCAACTTGGTCCCGAAGGATACGAAGGACACATCGCTTGGATGTGCAGTAAAAACAAAGTGGAGATACGTTCCTAGTGGACAGGAGCCATGCAGGCCACACGGAGAAGCCGGCTCTAGCTGACACACCAGAGCCGCCCAAGTGCGGGCTGTGAGTCCCCACCAGAGGACCACAAAGGGTGCACACGATGGACCCAGCCATCACCGAACAGAGTAGGTCCCTTGGCGGACAAGAATCACCAGAGAAAATTGTTCCGGAGTCCGGGAGAGCTCTACAAAGAGACCCAAATGGAACTGGAGGACATTTAAAATTTTTTTAATGTTTCATTTATTTTTGAGACAGAGTATGAGCTGGGGAGGGGCAGAGAGAGAGGGAGACACAGAATCCAAAGTAGGCTCCAGGCTCTGAGCTGTCAGCACAGAGCCTGATGCAGGGCTCAAACTCGTGAACTACGAGATCATGCCATGAGCCGAAGTTGGACGCCCAACAGACAGAGCCACCCAGGCGCCCCATCGGGAGGACATTGAAAGTAGTGTGAGAGCAAAGGATTTCTATTTGTGTTGTTATTCTACTGTTGTTTCTTCAGGTGATACCCTAAAATGCAGTCAACTGTGTGTGCATGATGAATAATGTATTTTGTAATTTACATTTTTCTAATTGAAAAAAACTTCAGGAATAGCCCCAAGTAAATTGCATGCATGATTTAACAGGAGATGAATCAAATTTTAACCATGAAAAAACTCTGAAGGGTGCTCTTGCCTAACAAAATAGATTTAGAGAGCGGTGCCAATCTTGGGTTCCATACTTTCCATGAGAACGTGCGCTAGAGCCGTTGGGATCACAGGCGCTGACCACGTGCACGGGGAGAAGCAGCTTCTGCTAGTCTACCTGGTACCAGTTGAGCATTTGAAAGTGTTAGAGGCACCTTTAAATCTATTCTGTAATGTGTTCCTCATGTCCAGCACAGAAGGCGGGAGCAGGCTTTGTTTGTCACTTGACAGAAAGCTTCACCCATTAGCCGAAGGTCACCTTCAGCAGAGAGCGGCAGACAGGTCAGCCTTCTGGGCTTCTGTGAGCATTTGCTGCTTTGAGTGCGTACGACCTTCCCTCGTTTCTGGAAACACCAGCTCTTTTCCTGGGAAAAGCACCTCACCCTCACTCCAGCCACCTGGTTCAAGCAGGAGCTGCGGTGACATGCTCCTGTCCAGGGCCCATGGTTCGAGTCTCCTCTGGGGACTTTTCAACAGGGATCAGGCTCGGGATGAGGAGGTGGGCAATTTTTGTCGATTTTTTTTTCTTCTTATGGTAAAATTGTGAGATGCGGGGTAGGGTGGGTGAAGACAGGAGTTGCTGGTGGAACAGAAATAATATGCAGTGAGAAGAGAGAAAGCCTGGCGAGCATTCAAATTTCTGGTTCCAGTGGCTTCTTTTCCATGATTACTTAGGCTTACAGTAAACATTTGTTTTAAATGTGCTTGAACTATAGGTTGAGTCTGTGTTTCTTAAAAAAAAAAAAAGTCCAGGGTCACCTGGGGGGCTCAGTCTGTTGAATGTCCGGCTTCAGCTCCGGTCATGATCTCGCGGTTCATGGGTTCGAGCCCGTCAGTCTCTGTGCTGACAGCTCAGAGCCTGGAGCCTGCTTCAGATTCTGTGTCTCCCTCTCTCTCTGCCCCTCCCCTACTCACGCTGTCTCTCTCTCTCTCTCAAAAATAAATAAAATATTTAAAAAATTTTTTAAAAGTCCTAACTAATAAATCTATCCTCCATGTTATACTGCGGTCAGTGCCATTTGTGTTCACCATGAGCCGTCTGAGTTGCATTTGTATACCAAGAAATATGGCTCCACGAAGTGAAGTAAGTTGCTCCTAGTCTTGTGTTGGGTTATCGGTATAATTACGTCACTCACCAGTCCGTGTTATGAGGACCTTATACAACTAATCAATAAAGCTTCACACATACGATCTATTTTGATTTCTATGACAAGTCCTTGAAACAGATTGGAAAACCACTGTGAACCCCAATTTTAGATGAGAAAGCTGACGTTCATAAACGGCAGGTGATGAGTTCCCTGCTCTCAGTGAGTGAGTGATGACGGGACAAGGCTCATACTCGTGTCTTCTGGTGTAATAGCCGATGTTCCTTGTACATGTGCACACACACTGTACGTGCTATATGCTGCACACACACCACACACGCACTATATGCTGTACACACATGCACGCACACACTGCCACACACATACATGTCTGAACAAACGTATAACACACATAGACATGCCTGCACAAGGAGGCCCATTTCAATTAAAAATGAAAATCAAATATAGCGAAATAACTGTCCTCTCTTAGGATTAGTTTTTGAACACTTTTAAGATACCGCTGCTCATAATTGTTGGTCTAGGACCCATCTACCTCTTCTGTAGATCTAACTGGGATAAAATATTTTCCATTTTCTTGAGACTTGATAAAATACAAATAGCTTGTACTTTGTCTCTCTTGGTTTTGATACCTAATGAAATGTGAAAAAGCGAAAGATGACACATGAAAGAAAAGCAGAAGATAATTTAGAGATTAACTTTGGAAAAGCTCCAAAATTAGATCATGTAATTAGTTCACAGTTTACAAGCCTTTGGTGGCATTAGATTTATGCAAACAAATTCCATTCACATAGTTTAGGAAGACTGAATGATTTTATAGATGAATCACGTGTAAAATTGAGGATTACATATGCCTTATTCCTCATTTTCTCTGTTACATCAACTAGTTTGAACAGTCAAGGAAATCCAAGAATGGACACTAACTTGTTCACTGGAAATGCTGATGGGGACACTAATATGGTGGAAAACAGGCTACAACAAAGCTAAGTGATAGCGAGTCTTTAAAAGGCATGAACATTCCTGAAGGCACGCAGCCAAGGCTGGGAGGCTCCAGATCTGACATGCTCTGGTTCCCACGTCTTCGTGCGATCCTGTACAGGGGTGAGATGAGTACAAGGCCAGGCAGGATTACTGGCTTCTAAGTTGTATTTTTGTTAGTGTTGGTTCAGGAAATCTGACATACGAAATGGTCAGATGCTGTCATTGTAGGAGTTAGGGACGGAAACACAAAAGCCCAAGGCTGTGTGGTAGCCACCGGCCACGCGCCGCATTTATGACCCAATATTAACTGCATTTCACCATATGCTTAAACATTGCTGGGGCAGCTGGCTGGCTCAGTCAGCTTAGTGTCCAACTTTGGCTCAGTCATGATCTCGTGGTCCATGAGTTCAAGCCCCGCATCGGGCTCTGTGCTGACAGCTCAGAGTCTGGAGCCTGCTTCAGAA
The DNA here is from genome assembly GCF_006229205.1 of Suricata suricatta. Lineage (NCBI taxonomy): Eukaryota > Metazoa > Chordata > Mammalia > Carnivora > Herpestidae > Suricata > Suricata suricatta. Next base: position 140,446,860 of record NC_043706.1, read on the forward strand.
TCTGTGTCTCCCTCTCTCTCTGCTCCTCCCCCTCTCATGCTCTGTCTCTCAAAAGTAAATAAACATTAAGAAAATTTAAAAAAAAGAAACATTGATTACTGCAATATGATCGTTAACTTAAAACATGACTCAATGGGAATTTTTCCTTTGATTATGAAAATCCAGATTTCAGATTCAACCATGTAGATCCTTCAATGACTAAGCAGTATCAACACACTAGGCAAGTGGGTAAGCACACTCATTCAATGTGAAAAAGAAAATAGTTTTTCTTCTCACTGAACTGAGTGGTTGGTTGTCAGTGTGGACAAAACAAAACGATTGTTTCATTGTGGGGCTACTTCTTGGACAGTTCCTCCCCCATTTACGAACGAGCTTTCTTTCTCATGAGTCCGTAGTCAGTGCACGGACACACTTCCAGAAGACAGGGGAAGACCGGTCAGGGTAGTTTTGCATTTGGCATGTAGCCAATAAACTTTTCACTCCAACTTGGATTTCGGCTCCTCTGTGGAACATGTGTCTCAGGGCTGGCAGGGCAGTGACAGTTTTCGGTTGGAAAAATGTCACGACGCAGACCAGCAGCCTCTCCCCGGGCCTCCCTGAGAACAGCGGGGGGCCGGTCTGCCTGCTCCTCTCCTGTTTGAGAACTGTGTGCAAACATTCCGAAATAGGCAGTGTTTTTAAACTTTGCAATGAGTTGGGTGAAGGTTTCAAGGATCAAATATTTGTAAATGTTCGAGAAACAAAAATGAGCTCCTGAGATAACCCTTTGAGAAAATGACCCTGAATGCAAAATTGTCGTTTCTAGTGTTTCAGCTTTGAGGTAAGACTTCACATAGGTATTCTCATTGGTTCCTTGCTGTTTGGATTCGGACCCAGATTGGTTCGGGTGTGAGATACGATGATGATGTTCCGTACTGTTGCTCTGTTTGCTGGAAGCCCTATGGTAACGAGGTTGCGCTAGAAAAAGTGGAGTGTAGATAACAGGAGGTCTACGAGGTTTTCAGAGTGTAAACGCAGAGTGTCACCTGCATTTTGGATGAATTTGGTTGTGTTTCAAAAAGTCAATGAGAAATTATAAACTGTTTTCGGATATATATATATATACATAGATATTTGTTCAGATTAATTAAAAATTTCCAATTTGGTCTACGTTTCTCAGAACACAACCATTTCCTGACATGTTTTGTTTCAATGTCAGGAGAGACACCATCTTCAGAGTATGGGCACAGTTCTGCCACCTGGTCCTGGACCTGACCACTTCTGTGACATCCAGGTGGGTTTCCCTGAAGTTCCTACAAGGGACACTCCATCATTAAGACACTGAGAAATTTGCTGACCAGGCACAAACTTTTTTTTTCTTGATGAAGCTTTATTGCTAATTTCCTATTAGATATCAATTCATGCTTATTATAGAAAACACAGCTAAGAAACAAAATGTTAAATACTAAAATACAATTTCTTTCTTCTAAATACTCATTAGAAATAATAATATTGACGGGGCACCCAGGTGGTTCAGTCGGTTTCGGCTCAGGTCATGATCTCATGGTTTGTGAGTTCGATCCCCACACGGGGCTCTGCGTGGCCAGTCTGGAGCCTGCTTGGGATTTTCTCTCTGCCCCTTCCCCCTGGCTGTCTCGCAAAAACAAATAAATAAAAATAAATAAGATGAACCCAATACAATAATTTCAGTCAGAGCTTAACGATATTTATGTTTTTTAAAGGCCTTTAAGTCATAGGAATCTTAAGAAGTACACCGAAGAGGAATGTATCTTTAAAAGGGAAATTTCCTTGGAGATCTTCAATTCCATGCAGATCCCGGCCTTCTACTGGGGCCTTTAAACCGCCAGCCCTGCTGTTTTTTTCCACTGCATGTGGGAGCCGCCAGACTGGGCCTGGTGGTGGGTGTGGGGTGGCCCCTCCGCAGGAGGTGGGCTGGGGGTGACAGGTGCGTCCTGCAGAGCTCCAGGAGCGTCAGGTATGGGACAGAAGTCGGGCTTTGGTACTGAATACTCACACTGATTTTCTAACTTTTGTACCAAATGTCCTTCTGAAATACCTTCCAGACAATGCATTCTGCTTTCCCCGCCCCCTTGCCCGCCCCCTCGAGGGGGTGGGTGGATGGGGAATTGGAACAATTTTGTGAACACTTCACTAAATTTTTCCTTAACACCTCGATACAGTTTTCTTCAAACTTAGGTGTAGCCAAGTGCCTATTCATTCAGACAAGTAAGTAATAAATGACTAGGAAATAATGCTGAGTTAATATAATTCCCTGTCAGTGTATTGGATGAAAGACTGTTAAACTTTTCTGGGTGAACATTTTGTCTCGGTTTTTATTGATGACACTGATTTAAAGACACTCTAGTTTCAGCTAAGAGTATGTAAGGTTTAGATTATATAATAGTTATATAAATAGACTACAGTTAATTATTATCTGGGCTTCAAATAACTATTAATCAGGTAAGCAGTATTTGTTAGTTTGTTTGTTTTTGGTGGGAAACAGGAGAATATGTTCTGTATTTTATTCCAGTGTGAAAGAAACAAAGAAATACGAACAGTCAACAACTAATGTTCAGTTCGTCACAAAAACGTGTAGGGAAGCCTTCTGTGTGTTAAAAGGGAAGTTGGAGATTTATTTTCAGCTTTCCTTCCTTCAGCTAGAGCAGCAGTTTGGGCTGTGTGGGGTCAGAGGTAGGATTTCTTAACCTTTTTTTGTACCTTATCAAGATACGTGATGAGGCTCAGTATTTCTTGAATCGAGCAAGAATTTTTGAAAATAACAAACACAGCCCTTAGCCTTTTTGTGTTTTATATCTACGGCTGAAAATAAATACCAGTTGAGGGGCAATATTTTTTTTAAAAAAGAAGAAAAACGTGCCCCTTTTAAACCTAATATCCTGATGCACACATATTAAAGATAATTACAGAGCCACGGGGTCCTTCAGGAGCCGGGCCTTGATTGTTCTGGCCTACTGTGTTCACAGGAGATCGGAAGAGGGAGGCCAGCCGGATGATTAAAGGCTGGAAAGATGACTTTCTGGCAGTGTGATATTAAGGCTATTAATATGTCTGCATTTCAGTTCCGTGTGCTAATATATTATTTTACCTATTAAAATATCATAAAGATTACCTATAATTAAAGATGATTTAGAGCCTAAGTCATAACTAGATCTAACTTCATGCAAACACATTTAGAGTGAATACACTTTAAAGTAGAATTTAGCTATCCTAATGAAAACAGTATCTACAAGGCACTGAAAAGACAAAGAAAGACACTATATATGGGCAGGACGATAAAAATCCTGACAACCCTTTTAGGGATTCACACCCAAATAATCTGTCTTGAAGGGACATGTGTAGAGCACTGCCTAAAAGAAAATGTCGCTTCGGTGTTTGTTTTCTAATAAACAACGTATTTCCAGGACCGAAACTCTGTCCTTCATTTTCTTCATCACTGGGGAGAGCCGGCGGTCAGTTCTCCTTTCTGAATCAATCAGCATGTTTTCTTTCACATTTGTGCCGACTTGAAACAAGTTACATTTGCAACTTCCAGAAAGCAAAGATGAAACTTCGTTCTTGCTTTTGTGTCCAGCCTTCCAATTTATTTCTCTCCTGGCAACAGATTTTAAATCTCTCTGCCTCCCCCTCTCGCTTTTCTTTCCTTTTCATGGGAACTGTTTGGTGAGTGCCTACAAAGCGCTGTGTGTGTGTGTGTGTGTGTGTGTGTGTGTGTGTGTGTTCACCCCCTCTGCCTGGTTTCTGGGTTGGTGTGCACCGGCACGCATTCATTAACGTAATTCCTCAACATCCAACAAGAGCGCATCATAAACCCAGGAGAAAAAAAGCCTCATAAATATTTAGATGTCCCTTCTACCTTCCAAACTGGAAAGAAAAGCTTATTTAAGTGAGGAGTTGGTCTCGGTTAATCTGCATGTGAATCAAGACGGGGGACAAAGGGATGAAAAGGAGATGGAAACTCGAATACAAACCCTATGGTCTCCAGGGGGTCATTCATCTTGTTCTTGTCAATACCAGCGCGGGGCTTGGCTTGTCTCTGCGCAGGAGCAAACGGAGCCCCTTTCCAAAGACAGCTGGCAGAGGATGTGTGTGCTTTGTTCTATCTTGTAGTTTTTTAAGGAATGAAATTGCTTTGCACTTTATATTTGACTGACTTCTTCTATGTTGCTACTATGCATAGGAGTGATGCATCTATACTTAGTGGTGTAAGCAAATACACAAAACAGGAAGTATGAACAGGATTTCTTTTTCTTTTAATGGTGACAAAATATACAGAAAACTTACCATCTTAATCGTTTTAAAGTGTATAATTCAGTGGCACTTACCACATCGTAATGTTGGGCAACTGTCACCACTATCTATTTCTGGAACCTTTTCATCATCCCAAACCTAAGTTCTGTACACATTGACCAGTGACTCCTGACCAGCCCCTCCCCCAGCCTGAACAAGATTATTTTTAACTCCATACTCAAAACTCTCCGTGGGTTAGAACTCCTGGCTTGATTTTGGCTTTTGGGGGTGACGAAGGGTACAGGGCAAGGGGGGAGTGAAGGAAGATAAGGTAAAGGTAAAGCCAGAAAAGTCTTTTCTCCTAAGTGTGGTTTCACTGAGCTAATGAACTCAGAGCCCGGAAATGAATACGGGGAAAGAGACTTGGATGTCAAGTAGTCAGTCTGGTTTTCACTAGAATGAAAGAAAATGCTAGTGACAAGTTCAGCAGCTTCTGAAAGGTCTCCATTATTATACGAAATTGGTTTAAGAATTTCAAAATAAAATTCAGCAATAAAAGCCTACAATGCTTAATATCATTTGAGGCAACACAAATGGATTATGCATATTATAGAACTATTCCACCCAATATTGGGGGACATGTTGTCCTTGACCCAAAGACTCGCCGTGAAGGCTGGGAGTATAACCTATATAACCAACTGGCAAAATTAATTTGTATTGTTTTTTCTCATTTTACAAATCTCTGAGGTTCTGGCTATGTTGCTTTAAATGAAAAACACCGAAGCATTATTGGTCAAATTCCATCACAAGGCAACATGTTATGGAAGAAATTTGCAACCCCGACCTCCAAGTACCGCACTTACTTTAAGAAATCTTTAAAACCAATTTAGTGCAATTTTTAAAAAATGGGGGAAGTCCTACTGCGTTTGTTTTAATGGGACCTTGTTTTCTGAGCACACAGAGCCAGGCTCCCTCTCTAAGAATATTATCAGTTGACACGACATGTGACTGACGAATACTCTTCTTCCCTTAGTGGGAGTCATGCCTGTTATTGTCACTGATTATTTAAGGAATTTGAATATTTTATATTCCGTGAAGAGAGCAACTTTCAGAGGCAGGTGCTGGGGGCGGGGAGAGAGTCCCAGTGTGGAGCCAGAGCCCTAGGGGATCTTGGGAGAACAGGCAAAGCTGGTAAATTGGGACATTGCACTTCCAAATAACGGAGAAGCTAGTTCTAATTAGTTTAGCTAAAAAGGAGGTTCACTGACCAAGGTAACGGGGAAATACGACTCAGACATTAATGCACGAGCTCAAATGATGTCACGAGGAAATGTTCTTCCCGACCGGCTCTGTTCTCCTCCATTTTGGCTTTCTTTGGCAAGCTCTCTCTATGCGGCGATCGCCACCATGGCTACTGTGTCCCTAAAATATCTTCACCCACTGCAGCCAGCAGCCCGGCCAAAGAAAAGAGAAGTCACTCTTTCCCCAAGCGTCAGTGGGAGTAGTAGCAATAACTGATTTGCCTGCCTAGGGTCAAGTGGCTACGTGAGGACACGGTGTCCTGTGTGCATGGCCGGCCGACGGTGGCAGAGGTGTTAAGGCACATGCCAAAATCACACTCGATTTCCCTCCAAACAATAGAGGCTCTTTACAGAACGGAGGAGGAGTGAGGGGAAACAGGCTGGGCAGACAGCTCTGAACGTTCACTACAAAACTGATCCTTCATTGAGTTCAGGGCTTAGGACTTGTATCGATGAAGGTTAGTGAGGCTACTGGCCAAATGCACATTAGTTTAAATAAAAGTGTGTTTCTTCTTTGGGTGACTAGGACTGGACAAGTGAAGAGGTCTGCAAAATGGCCTTTCTCCAGGCAGTCCCTTGGGGACTCATATCTTCTGGACCCAAGTCTCCATTGGTCCCAATGGGACAGAACATGAAGGAGGACACTGGGAGGCTTCTCTGGGCCAGGCTGGGAAGGGCCATCTATCATGTTGGCTCCTATTCTATTCACTAGAACTCAGTCACACGGCCACACTTAAAGAGAGGTGGACGCGTAAATCAGCTGCGTGCCCAGAAAGTAGAGGAAATCCTGTTGGTGAACTGCTGTCCACGTTTGCCTCCTCAGTTACCACGAGTCTGCAAACGGGCTGGAATCCAGACAGAAGCACGTGTAGTGGACCAGCGGAATGGTCGCTGAGTTCTCACCACGTGCCGGGACTGTGCCAAGGGCTTCGCACGGACCAACTCACAAAACCCTCTCATCAACCCGGGGGGTTGGGACAAACATCCTCATTAGGAGTGAAGAAACAGAGGCACAGAGGGTAGTTAACTTTGCCCAAGGTGCTAATATAAGAAATCGCTGGAGCCAGGACTTGATAAAAAACAGGCTGAGCCCGCAGGGTTGTGGGGGAGACCAGCAGAGATGATGTCTGTAAAGGCCTGGGTCACGCCAGACCCTTGGGAAACATTCAGTCAGTGGAAGCTGTATTATTTATCTGGTCCTCAGGCTAAGTGCAGCATCTCAGAGGAAGGCTTATTTGGAGGCCAGGCTCGAGGCTACGGGATGATGGGTGTTCACAGAGGCAGGTTCGGGAAGGCCCTTTCCTGCTGAGGCTATGGGACTATGGGGGAGCCTGGATCTGTTCACTAAATCAGAGCGATTCCTGAACTGGCCAAATTCACACAAGGGCAGGACGAGGCCTCACCACGGCCTGCGTCCAGGTGCACACTGCCTTTCCCAGGTGGGAACACCTTTCCCCGTGATCTGTACAGCCATTTATTCCTGTCCTCAGGTGGTGTGAGTTACTTCCTGCTCAAGGACTTCGAGCACATTAAAAGACTGCCTATTGCTCATAAATTGGGGCTTACTCCTTCCCTTTGCCACCCCGCACATTTCTTGAAGGCAGAGACAATCACTTTGTGTCCTCACACCACGCACGTCATAGAGTAAGCCATCTAAAAGTGCTAACTGGGTGTTGAAAATAATTCCAACAGCCAGTACTGAACCATCACCGTGTTCCAAGCGCATGTCCAGCCCTGTAAGTGTCGCCCCATTTCATCCTCACAGAAAATACCGCAAACCAGTGGAGGGGTTTTATTAGCACCCCATTTTTCAGCTGAGGAAACACAGAGCTGCTGAGAACAAGGTGTCTGCCCCAGACAGAGCCTTCCATCATCGTTACCTCACTGGGCCAGGGGTAATTCCGTGCCAGGGACCCACTCCACCGAGGGGCATGGAGACATCCAGATGGCGCAGGGAGGCCACCGCAGGACCAGAGAATGGCTCAGTGCGGAAGTCTGCCGTGTGGGAGGAGAGGCCGTGAACACAGATCCCCAAGACCTCGACGGGGAGGTGCTCCATTAGAGACCACGGTGGCAAACCAAAGGTCGGAACAAGTAGTCCCAAGCCCAAGAGAAGCGTAGAGGGGGAAGGAGGGACTCTTGGTCACAAGGTCAGAGACAGGGGCATGGGTGCCCCAAGAGCGAGGGCGGCACACCCCAGTGACAGAGGAGGTGCCGCCAGAGAACCTTCAACTACAGAAAAGATTAATAAGAAGACTGTTCAGAAACATTCCAAAGGGTTGAGCCAGGTCTCCATTGAAATGTAAATGAGGTCAGGCTTTGGGAGCCCCTGCTGGATTTTTCTGAGATGCTTTAGCAACCTTGTAATTTTCCCAATGTTTGTAATTTTTTTTTAAAACTCTGACCTTTCTATATAACTAAAACCCCTTTGTCCTTTTTAAAAATTTGTGTTTGTTTTGGGGGCAGCAGGGATGAGGAGAGGTTGAGGTCCTCGCTGCAGGCCTCTGGGCCTCCGTTCCAGGGGCTGAGGAGGGGCTGGGGAAGGGCGGCTGGCCCCTGACGAAGGCGGGTGGAGGGCACTGATCCCGTCCTCTGGTTACTTCTAGGACTTACCTCTCAGACCCAGGAAGGATCTGTGTCACACGGAATTCAAGGTCCACGTTAGGGGGAGGCCAGTGCACACACTTATCTTTTTATTACATGTGCAGTTTAAGTTAGGAAGAAAAGAGCACAGGCTTTTGCAAACCCGTGTTGTGAGAATTTGTTGCTCAGAGGCAGCGTTTGGCTGAACTCTTTGGAGGCTCACCACTGCAAAAGGGGTGAGCACCAGCTCCTGAATTGTCTGGTTGAAACTGCAAGGCCACGGAAGCTTCTATCTAGGTGCTGTGCAGATGAGGCCTTGGGAGAACAAACTGTGGCGTTTCATTAGCCCGAAGAGTTTCTCCCCAGACCTGGGGCTTCCTGGTGATTCTTAGAGGGGGAAGATACAGTGAATGACAGCAGCTCTTAGTCTTGTGAAGGCAACACTAATTTAACTCAAGTCCTACAATAGGTAAATGATGGGTCCCAGGACCCTTTTATTTTTGCTTCTCTGAAATACTTCTTAATATTTTGCGGTGGCTAACATTTATATGGAAACCAGGACATTTTCTTCAACAGTGCAGATCTTGTAAACAGTTTCAGACACGGCACGGAGTCTTAAAGTCCTCTTGAGCCACCTGGACCCCACGAGCCAACGTGAACTGGGGGACCCATGGCCGCATACACCCTTCGGGGTTGAGAGGCAGAGGAGCTAACCTAGCAGGCAAGGAGTGTCTAGCACCTGAAAAATAGAACTGCCTGGTGGAAATGTTTCCTATGCTTTCTTCCTCACGCAATTCCTTTATTTCCTTTAGTACAATGACATCGTTAACGCATGCTGTCCCGGGTGGAGACTACTGAAAACGGTGCCAAAAGGGAGATAAGGACAATGGTAAATCTTACCTTAAGTATTTTTAAAAAGCCATATCTAGACGCCAGCAAAGTCTCCCCTCCAGGAAGCTCCCTGATGGACATGAAGAACAAGGTTACGGGACTTACCTACCATGTTGCTAATATAAATGTATCGTGTTATAAATAAAAATTCGATCACATCACATCAGCCAGTTCCAAGATTAAAGGAACTCACGGTGCTGCCGAGACTGTGTGGAGAGGCTGTTGGGCTGCTTGGAAGTGACCCTCTGACCAAGATGACAGAGAAAATGGGAGAGGGGAGCAACTGACTTTGAGCCATATGGGGGAGGGAAACCCCAACAGAGAGGGAGGCCCAAGCCCTCAGATCAGGTTCTTGTCATTGACAAAGCGACCTGACGTCTCCAAAGTATGATCAAGATTCTGCTTGGGGAAATCTGGTGTAAAAACCAGTGATTTACGTTTTCTGCCGTGGTCTATGCAGCACTACCCTTCCTTAGCGTACGGTCACATAGACACGTTCCAGTAAGCCAGTCATGTAAAAAGTAGGTATCAGAGAGGGAATTCTTACCAAGCCCTTGTCAGGGATTCAATTCCGGTTCAGACTGAATCACACCTCCGGGTATGCAGTGATAACGCTTCGCCCTTTTGGTAACGTGTGAGGCAAATGTAGATTTTGTTTAACGTCAGTATTATAATGAGGTCTGTGATTCACTGTGAAGCTGGACGCACAACAGCGTTTATTTAAAATCCCTTCTTCTCAGCTACCTTGGATTTATTGTGCGTCCCAGCTCGTCTCGAACTGATTCTCTGGGGACCCGGAAACCACGGAAAGAAAGTCGGGGCTCTCCGGGCACAGTCTTCGGAGGCTGTGTGTGCGGCCGCGCGGCGAGGCGGTGGGAATCGGGGTTCCAGAGGGCAGGCGCGCGGGCCCAGACTTCCGGGGTCCCCCCACCCCCGCGGCGAGGCCCAGCTCACTTCCGGAAGGCCCGGCTCGGCTCCCCCACGTGACCTGCCGAGACTGACTTGCCGCCGCCCCTCGCGAGTGTGTGGACACTCGCACCCCACTCTCAGGCCTTAAGTTCCTCAAAAGATGAGCTGTTTGTTTCCCATGGCGTCTGATGAGAAAAAAAAGCGGGGGAGGTGGCGGCGGCTCCTGGCTTTGCTTGCGGAATGTCTGCCGACGTGGAAATAAACACGGTGTTGCTGAGCGAGCAGGGGGAGCAGGCGCCCCTATGCTCGCCTGTTTGTCGGCCGTGCGGGGATTGGAGAAGGCCCTTGCACGGGCGTAAGGGACATCACGTTTGAAACCTGGGGTCAGCCCGCGACCGGCACTGTTAGAGCAGAGGGTGGGGGGGCCAGGGTCCTGGGGCCTCGCGCCAGTCTGGGGGGGCGCTGCCTGTCCCCCTCGGTCCGGACCTTCCGGAAGATGTGCTCTTTCCGGTGTCTCATCTGCTTGCTCAGCTGTCGCTGGGCCGGTGGAGGGGACGAGGCAGCCGCCCTTCCCCCATTGGCCCCATGGCCTCGCGGCCGCGGGGCCACCCGGCCGCTGAACACTGGGTCTTGAAGAGCTTGGAGGCCCTGGGCCAGCTTCCCATCAACTGTTTCTGCTGCTGCCCGCAGGGCCAGCCTGGGATCAAGGCTCCCTGTCATCAGGGTCTTTGTCCCTTTTACTTCCTGGTGTCAGCAGCCCTGGGAACAGGAAATGGTTTGCGCAGTAGGAAGCGACAGGAAACTGATGACTAACCACTTTTGAGTTTTGTGGATACAGTCTCAATGGAAACAGATATTTACACACTTTCCAAAAATGCAATGTGCCCAGATCAATAGGGAGCTTTGCTGAGGCCTCACTCTTTTCAGGTTTTATTATGTTTTATTTTAAAGTTTATTTATTTTGAGAGAGACAGCGTGAGCGTGGGAGGGGTAGGGGGGAGAGCATCCCAGGCAGGCTCCCTGATCAGGGCCAGAGCCACCCAGGCACCCCTCTTCCCAGGTTTTAAAATGATGTTTGCCCAGACCTTCCTGCATGCCAGGGGTTTTCCTGGGGACTTCATGTTCACTTATTCACGTAATCCTGACAACATCCTTAGGGTGCATCACCCCATTTTCCGGGTAAGATGACAGAGGCATAGTAGCCTAACCAACTTTCGTTAAGTGGCAGGGCCGAGATGCGAACCCAGGACGTCTGGCTGCTTCCTCCCGGGGGTGGGGGCACACTCTTCAGGGGACTGTTTCAGGACTTCGTTCCATTGCTGGGGTTTCAAGGCAATTCACGCACATCATCTGTGCAAACAGCGTCTCTCTGGCTGGGCAGGGAGTTCTTTCTGCAGCGGGGCTAAGGTGCCACCACGACTTCGTGTTTTCACACCACGTATTTCACGCATGCCCACCAGGACCCCGAGGAGGCCTGCCAGCTTCCTGCCCCGGATGGAGCCACGGGGTCTGGCTGGGGCCCTTCCATTCAGTGAAAGCTGACATGAGGCACCAGCTGGCTGAAACGTTGAAACCTGGTCAGCTGAGCGATTGGAGAAAGTCAAGTCTGGTTACCAGGCCGCAGAGGTCAAGGGACCCGGTGCGGAGAAGGGCCCCGCCACTGGGCAGGGGCCAGGCCTCCCAAGAGGAAGTGGGGCGGGAGTGGGAGGCGGATTATTCCTGTCGTGTCAGCTGACGGACCGCTTACAAGGCTGTCTTTGAACTCTGAACACAAGTCTTCTCTTTCCTCATTTCATGATCTAACAGTTTTCTGTTCTTGATTCCCTCCTGCCATCCTTTCTGCTCCCTTCACAGCTTCACCTGCACAGAGCAAGGCTGCCTGCCGGCACACCCCACGGACTGTCCATCTCCGGTCCGTGGGCGCTTTCCCACTACTTAATTCCAGGCTCACGCTATAAATACAGGGCGCCCATTTTAGAACTGCTAAACAAAACGTGTTACTCATTTCACTCTGCTACATTTCATTTCCACCCAAAAAACCACGCTTGCCAGTGTGCATAGAGGGAACAGGGCCATCAGGGCCCGTGAGTCCAGCTGGGGGCCCTTGAAGATCTACAAAATGTAACTGTGACACGTTTTTACAGATGGGCTCAGACAGAATAATTAGGAAATAGTAAATGCTGGACCATCAGTATTACTTGTAGAGTTCAGCAAAGGGATGTGAATGGCTATCTAGGACAGAGGAAAGAGCAGATCGGAGGTACCTCTTTGGTGTGAAATTATAAAAAGTTTACCGCAAGGAGAAGGATTAATCATGTTTTGGCTCTGGCAGCGACCTGTTTACTACAACATTATTTGGTGGAAAATAGAAAGTAAAGCGGAAAACTCTGGTATTTCGTTGTAACTGGGTAAACGTGATTTTCATAAATTTTCTTTCTGAACTTGCATATATGCCCAAAGGGCCCATACATATTTTAGACAAAAAAAATAAATTCAGTTGCAATCAGTAAATAGGGAAACCTGGGGCCCCTGGGTGGCTCAGTTGGCTAAGTGTCCGACTTTGGCTCAGGCCATGATCTCAGTTTGTGGGTTTAAGCCCCGCATCAGGCTCTGTGCTGACAGCTCAGAGCCTGGAGCCTGCTTTTGATTCTGTGTCTCCCTCTCTCTCTGCCCCTTCAATGCTCATGCTCTGTCTCTCTGTCTCTTAATAATAAATAAATGTTAAAAAATTAAAAAAAAACTAGGGAAACTCTAATGGGCATGAGGATGTGAAATAAGATATTTTCTAAATATGCAAATCAGCTGACAAATAGAAATAGTATTCAAAATGTTTTTAACCATTGGTGGGGCAGAAGTGCAAGTGACCTGACTGGCCATCAGCCCAGCAGGGGGAGAAGGGCAGGGCACCAGGCGCTACTCATTCAGCTGGGGCCTGACGGTGCCCTGGGCTCCGTGGGAAGGGCTGGGCAGGTGGGTAGGTGAAGTAACTCTGCACTGAGTGGTGTGGAAATAGTTCAAAACTTAACTGATAAAGTTTACTGGTATGTACTGGTTGAGTATCAGTGCCGGAATTGCTTTTAATCTCTTATTTAAATAAAGGGATTCTGATAAAATAACATCCCTATACAAACCCTCTTTTACATTAAAACAAGAGGTACTAGTTTTCTGACTTACTACGAACTCAGGGGACTGGATGTTTTGGCCCCTGTCACCCCAGATGGTATGCGTCTTGTGGGGGGAGACGTACCTTACACCCCAAAAGGCTTTTCAGGAATCATCGAATCACACTGCAAACACTGTGCACACGGAAACAGACCGTGAAGTCCCCCTTCTCCTGTTTTCCCTGTTGTCGCTGAAGACGGACAAGGACTTTTCAGATGCTCTATTTATTCAGGTAAGTATTCTGGGCCACGAGCAGCGTTACACAGCCGCTGGCCCTCCCGATGGCCCATGTAGCTCTGTTTCCCTTTCTTTTTTCTTTTTATTCATTCGAATAAGCAACTCGTGAAAACAGACTACTTGTACGGCTTCTGAAGAGTAGGATGAGGACCGGGCCTGGAGTCTGCCCTCCAGGAATTGTCAGGCTCCCTTAGGGGTGAGTTTCTGCACCGGGAACTCTGGATGTGGTTTTGTAGTGCTCTACTTTTTCAGTGGTAATATATTAAAAAGAAAGGGAGGAAGAAAGAAAGAGAAAAAAAGACTATTTGGTTTTAATCTTTTGTAAATTATAAAAATGTAAGAATTCCAGTCAAATGTATTATAGTGTCTAAGGAACCCAATATCCAAAAATATGACTCTTATATTAATAAGGAGTACAAAAATGACACTTAAGAATTTTAGACATTTTTTTTTTTGGCCATTACATGACCACCCATCTGTACCCAGGGTTATCCTAAGCACAGAAATTAAATTACAACAAAATCAAGGTTCTGCTACAGAAGAGAACATCTTACTCAGAATCACAAAATTTTAGAGCTTCAAAGGCTTCCAAGACCATTTAGTTCAAATGTGAGAGGGACTGAATTACTCCGTGTTGCATAGCTCATTAGGATAGAACTAATAAGGCCTTTTTTATACCCAGCACAGCAATCTTTTCTCTACAGGACTTGAGTGGTATTTCAATGAGATGTAAGAGCTTAATGTTTGAAAAAAATCCAACATCACTACTGGTTAGAATACTGAGAAAAGAGTCACTCAAAGATCACAGTATTTTGATCATTAAAAGACATAGCCCTTGGGGCACCCACTTTTAACTGACAGAGGGCCAGTAGGGTGCCGGAAACCACTCAGGTCTTTGAGGGTTTGGTTTGAATACTGTCCCCAGCATTTGCTATATCACCAGAGTCATGTCACTTGGGTAACTCTCTGAGTCTCAGCTTCTTCCTCTATAAAATGGGGGTAATAATTAACTCAGAGCTGCCATGTACTCAATGAGATAGTAACTAAGTGCCTAACAGTTTGTAGGGACTCTATAAAAGTCAGACCCCTTTTTGTCTCCCTGGTCCACCAAAAACCCTGTTTACAAAGTATGAATATACAAAAATTATGGGGAAAATGCACCATGTAGGCTCTGAGTTTTAGTAAAGGACAATGGCCTTTGATTACATGCCTGCAATATAAGTAGTTGCTTCCCTTGCTCGTAAAATACCGACTCACATTCTTTAAAACTAACACAGAGGGGTGGTTGGCTGGCTCAGTTGGGAGAACATGTGACTCTTGACCTTCAGGTCATGAATTTGAGCCCCATGATGGGGGTGGAGGGAGAGTTTACTAAAAAAAAAATTAAATAGAGGGGGCATTTAAAAAACAAAAACAAACCAAAAAACTCCTAACGCATAGATTATGAATCAAACAGTATGTGTTTAATGTGTTAAAAAATCTCATTACAGAATCATCCTGAATGAACCAGATCTTGAAGGGAAAAAACTGCCAACAAATCAACAGTCCAAGGGAACACTATGGAAATTGTTTTGCAATCATAAACCCATGAATCAGTTTGAAGGTTGATCAAAACAAAATGTATTTTTAATTCACTCTCATATTCCTGTAATTAACAGATGGTTATTTTTTCAGTTAAAGGTTCTGTTTAAATGCGGAATGAAGATGGGATTACATGGCAGGAGCCTGCGTGCTGGCGGAGAACTTTTGTCCCTCTGAAGTTTCATTTCGGGTCCAATGAGTAGAAACTCCCCACCGTCAGTTAACATTTAACCACTGTGCAGTGGTTTAAGCTAAAGGTTAGTATTACATCTGCAACTATCATGTTAGTGGTTTTAAAAGGCAGCGCAATTAACAGAACAGCTGTCAAGAGCAATGCCTTTAATTTTACAAATGGTGCATTTGCAATAGGAAATATATAAATATGCCTCCCTGAAAGGAATCCATGTTACTGGTTTATTGATTCATTTCCTTGTATTAAAAAAAATCCCCAAGGCTCTTCTCCATGAACGCTGTAGCTTGACAATTTGAGGCCAACCCAAAACTGGCATCTACTATTCTTTTTGGAAACTCCTACCCTAAAGCCTCACACTTTCCAAGTTTTTGTCAGTACCCCCAGCCCTCCGATTTGAGATGAAACCTACCACCCAGGGCAGTGTAGCTCCGGCTTCTGGGCCTGGAATGATAGGACTCATTTCCATTCCTATGTTATTTGGTCCTTGACACTTGCTTTTATTAGCAAACTTTTCATATGCCTGTGATATTACCTCCCAGCTTAGCCTCAGGGTTAGTGACAGATGTTTAGGTATAATAGGTACTTAATCAACATCTTTGTTGATTAAGATACTCACACGTATTGGGGTGTCTGGGTGGCTCAGTCCCACTCTTGCTTTCTGTTCAGGTCGTGATATCACAGCTCCTGGGATCTAGCCCTGCATGGGGCTCCGTACTCAGTGTGTGGAGCCTGCTTGCAATCTTCCGTCTCCTTCGCTCTCTGCCCCGCCCGTTCATGCTTGCGTGTGTGCAGACACGCTCGCTCTCTTGCTCTATCAGAATAACTTAAAAAAAGTTCACACTTAAAATGTGTCATTTTCAACCTTTTAAATGGTACCTGATAAGCCACGTCACAATTCAAAAGGATACTTGAGAAATCTACAAGGACAATAAACAAATATAATTAAGACAATGAACAAACAAAAGATTATAGGAAAGCCCCCTTGTAGGAAGATTTAAGGATTAAGATTTAAAAAATAATAAAAAAGCATTTGGCACATAAGACCACCAAAGATTGGATTCTTAGGTCCTAAAAACATTTTAAGAAATTGCCAAGGTGATGGAATAAAAGAAAGTTAGGAAAATTTAAATTTTGTATTCTAAATGTCAAGAATAGCAATAAGCAAATAGAGCCAACCAAATTTTCCAATACATAAGATATATTTCCACTCATGATTACTGATGTTAGATGTGGAAACATTTTTAGTGCCAACGTATTAGATGCCACAGTTTTCCACAGTGAAAAAGCTATTACAAAGATATTCAAGAGGAAGCTTACGCATGTGTATAGGGTAACTTGCAAATGTTGGGAAGTTGGTGTGTTTGTAATTATGTGATTAAAGAGTCTTTCCACAGGAACCTGTAGATTTTGAAGCTTCTTGAAGGCAAGTGATGTTTCCCAACGATTTTTGTATTCTTCACGGCACTCGTCATTGCGTTGGGTAGTTAATGGGGTAATATACACCTAAAACATCTGAGCTGGGAGTGTGAGGGAGAAAAGGAAGGGGTGCGGGGGGCCCTGCACATAGCTCAGTTGTCTCTGGAAACCTCACTCTGCATGGACCCAGTTCCACCTGTATGGGACCAATTCCGTACCGCTCCTGAGCACGGGCCATCTCTCTCTCCTGTGAAGTGTGGCCACCACACCTACCTAAAATGTTTGCTGTAATGATTAGGACAATGTAGGTAAAGGGTTTATATAGCTTCTGGTGTGCGACAGCTACTTAATACTTTTTTGAATATATATATATATTTCTTCAATGTATTTTGAATGAGTGCCTATGTGTCCCATGTGCTATTTCAGGTGCTAAGAATTCCATACAGAACAAAATAAAGCCCTTGCTCTGATGGAGTTTACAGTGTAGGGGGAGGTGAGAGACAAATTTACCCATAGATAGAACATGTCAGGTAGAAATTAATGCTATGAGGGGGCACTTGGGTGGCTCAGTCAGTTAAGCATCCAACTTTGGCTCAGGCCATGATCTCATGGTTTGTGAGTTCAAGACCCACATCAGGCTCTGTGCTGACAGATTGTGGAGTCTGGAGCCTACTTCAGATTCTGTGTCTCCCTCTCTCTCTCAAAAATAAACATTAAAAAAAAAGTGCTATGAAAAGAATGAAGGGGGGGCAAACAGAACATGGTGTGTGTGTGTGTGTGTGTGTGTACATGCATGTGTTGTCCTATATAGGGTGGTAAGGGAAACCTTCCCTGATAAGACTTGAGACAAGCATGGGAGCTTGGGGCTGAGAGATGTGTGGGGAATGAAGGAGGGGAAACACCAAGTGCAGAGTCCTGGAGCAGAAAGCATGCTTGGCCTGTTTAAGGATTGTAGGGATTCTGGGGGAAGTGCATCATGTGCTAGGGGAAGAGAAGACACAAGGGCAGTGAGGCAGCAGGGGCCAGTGCATGTGGGGTCTTGAAGGCCTTGATAAGGTCTTTGGGTCTTTCATCTGAGAGGGGAAACATGGAAGAACTATGAGCTGAGAGTGATCTATGTGTACTTGAAAAGGTAATATATAGTACGTAGTATCAAATGCTAAATCCACAATAGATGAAATACATGGGAAATCAATACTGATTATTGTTCTTTAACTCTGACCGGCTTCACTTAGATTCTAAGAACCAGGTGAACCATAGGACATGGCGATGATGTCTATCCGTCAAAAGTGGTGGAATGTCGTCACAAGTCTCAACCTGAACTTATTGGATAGGGTCAGTAAAAAGGTAAAGAACATGGGCTTTAAGATAAAATACGAATGGAACTGAATCCCAGTTCCAGGGGTGGAGTCTTGGAAAAGCTACTTAATCTTCTCCTTGGGTTTCCCCTTACATCAAATAGGGATAATAGCCTACCTAAACTACAAGGTTGCCTTTGAGATTAAATGAGATATACATGTACAGCATTTAGCACAGGGCTTGGAAGCTTAATAAGCAAACTGATTAAGAAGGGGAATAAAATTTTTTACACTAGCAAATTTATGAACTTGGTATCTTTTAAAATACCTGTCATTTTGCTACATACTGAAAAAGCATATATTAGTTTTTAAAGAGGCAACCGTTTTTTAATTCCTTTCCTGCATTTATAAAATCCATCCTTCAAATGATAATTGAGTAGGTGAATATTCTATGGTTCTAAAAACAGCAATGGAAGTTGGAGAATTTCAAACATTTTAGAGTTAAATCTTTTTAACTTTGTCTGCAGGGCAATTCCATTTCCTCTACCAAAGTAGCTTAATTTTAGAAACAACATTCCTTAAATGAGGACAGAAGCTACTTGCTACTCAAAGAGTATTTGTTTGAAATTCAGCTAGTTTCAATACTAGTCAAACCGAAAGCGTTCCTCGGAATTTGTATGAAGCAAAAATTTGCCACAAAACCCCACTTAAGTTCTTTCCAGTTAAAACAGAAGACAGGATTCCCAGATTTCAGCCACCTGTAGCTCTCACCATGGTCAGTCTGATGTGAAATTTTGTCTACATTAATTGAATTTGTCATAATAGGTTCAGAGAAAAAATTCAGAAGCGGATTTTGTGACCGACAACATTCTATAAACCAAAGAGAACTACGCTGTTGCAGTTCAGAAAATTCTTTCCCCAACAAACCTCAATGTTGGAGATCCCATCATACTGCATGGAAAACCCTCCTGCCCGCAGTATCATTATTTTCCCAAGGTGGCAGATATGTTGACTTTCCCTTTCGAACTAGGTACGTGTTCAAATTTATTTCATTTATTGCGGCAGCATTTTATTACTGGATGCTGATGCCATCACGAAGTACAACACCGCCCACACCACGCACGCCCCCTCCTTTCTCGTACAGCGCGGTGCTCGCTCCTCCTGAAGCTGGCTCTCGGAAGCACGGACGCGGCACCAAGCCCCGCCCCTGGGACAGGTACTGCACTGGCAGTGGCGACGCCGTCGGGGAGACGAAGGGGCGCCCACGCCGTACCCACCGCTCCTCAGGCTCCTGGCCGCTGCGTGGCTCTCGAAGCCGGAGGAGACCGCGGGGACACGGGGGGGAGGGGGGGGGGCGTCATGTGGTGCCACCAACGACACAGCGGCAGGGGCCCACCCGGAATACGCTCTGCGGAGAAGGACCCGACACCAGGGAGCGAAGATTCCGCAGCTCTTTGCCCCCACCCCGCAGCCACTCCGGGTCCGACGGCCGCGCCAACCCGCCCCTTCCCCCTCTCCCCGCACCCGCTGCGCGCCTCCACCCAGGCCCCGGCCCGCCCCACGCAGGCGCGCGGCAGGCCCCGCCCCTCCCCCTTCGCTCGCGGGGCCCGGGCA
>NC_043706.1:140466392-140540113 GCF_006229205.1 Suricata suricatta
GCGGGCCTGCCCGGGAGGAGCCCGGCCTCGCCCGCCCCGCGGGCGCCTGAAGGACACCGGCCCCGGGGCGCTCCCGGGGGGGGGGGCGGCTCCCCCGCCGAGGACTCCGCGGGGCTTTTGCTTTGGCGGAGTTCGGGGCGCTCGCAGACCCTCGAGGGGAGTCGCGTGGGGCCGGATCGTTTCAAGGAATTGCACGGGAGATCGAAAGTAGCGCCGATTTGGCCGAAGGCGAGGACAAAATGACAGCGGAAGGCACTTTCGGGCCTTTTGTTTGGGGAAGCGAGAACTGTTGGGGAGTTTAACTTCACTTCGGGCGGGGGGGGTGTGAATACGAAATAACGCGAGGATGCGCCCGGACGGAGTCCCGACTTTGGGAGAACTTCGGCGGAGAGCGCTTTCCCGAGGACGCCGCTGCCTTGCTGTGTAGGACAGGAAATCAAGACGTTTGGAAGGGCGACAGGAAAAACGAGTGAAAGTTTGGGGGAGGAAGAAAAAAGCTTTGTTGTTGGAGAGCTGGGGGCCGCGAAGAATGACGAGAAGATTCGTTTTGGTCCACTCTGGAATCTCTTTCACAAGTTTTTGTTAACAACGCCCTGGACTGTTAAAAATTCTAGTGGTCGTACATTTCTGGGAACGCCTAGAGAGGGGGAAAAAATGACCAACAGGAAAGTGTTTTGAAAATCGAGTAGCCAGACTTTTGTTTTTGTTTTTTCCCCGCTCAGAAGCATCACCGGAGGACTGGTCAAAGACAGCTGAAAACTGTTTTATAGAGTTGAACAATGGGGTTTGTATTTTTCACGAGAATTTTGAGATCTTTACTATAGAAGTAGGAAAAAGGAACCTGAAGCTTAGAGAGTTGGAGTGTCACTAAAGAACAAAAGACCGGAAACGTCTCCGTGATTAAAGATGGTTAAAGGAGGATCCCAGGAGCTTTCGTGGTCCGCAAAGTGCAGAAACAACTTTAAAAGCACGAGAGAAACTGTTAGATTTTACTGCGTCCTGCGTTGTGCTCCCTACGTTAAACGTGACGGCCGTACCCCTTCCTGGAAGAGGCTCTCTCCGCTGTTGAAACCGCAAATCTGTTAATTTCACATTGCTCCGGGAAAAACTTGAGCTGTCCCTTTAAGGGGTTCTGTTTTTTCTATTTGTGTTGGCATTTGAAAGATTGTGGAGGCAGAAAACTTTCTGGAATGTCAAAAAAAAAAATTGCTGGAACTCTTAAATTGAGTATTTCCAAATGTGAGCGCTAAGGGGCGCCAGTTATTTTTTTAAAGGAGAAATGTTTGGAGCAAAATGTAACGTATTCAGTTATCTGATCTACATTAAATCTAGGTGAAATTTAAATCACAGTAGATTATTCTGTGGGTCCTCTGTGGCCACATTTATCGTATATGTAATACATAATATGTTTACAAGCGCTG
This sequence comes from Suricata suricatta, assembly GCF_006229205.1. Lineage (NCBI taxonomy): Eukaryota > Metazoa > Chordata > Mammalia > Carnivora > Herpestidae > Suricata > Suricata suricatta. Next base: position 140,467,814 of record NC_043706.1, read on the forward strand.
AAAACACTTCCTTTAAAATTATGGGAGCAACTTGTCACATTGCAAAAACAATATGCAGTTTTGCTTTGGTATATTTTGGTAGATTTCAAGTTTGAGTAGTATTTGCGAGTTTCTGTCAAGGATGTTTTTCCTAAGTAGGCTTGTTTAGAAAGAATCCTTCGTAGAAGTTAAAATGAAAATATGTCCTTATAATATTTAGGGTTAAAGTTGCATTCTTTGAATTGAACTGTTCAGTTCAATCAAATGGCACTAGGTTATAAGAAAAAATTGGAAATATTTTCACTTTATATAAAGTGCCTACTATTTGAAATCAGATAATTTGAGTTTCTCTGGTTAGTTCTGAAAGGCTTCTCTTTGTGTTACAATGTTCATCTAAAATCTCTAAATGACAATTTGGACTTCTCTGTTCAAAAGTTTCTAATCCTTGCCGTCAGTAATTTTTAATCTTCCAAATCTAGAATTCCAATTATGTCATCTCTAACAAAGGTTGGTTTGTTCATTTCTCTGTGGTTGGAAATAGTAACCATTGCATTTTAAGTCTTGGAGACCACTAGCTGTGGATGATCAAGTCTAATTTTTTTTGCTTCTTTTCATATAGTTTACTCCATCTCTTATCTTGGTCTATCTTGAGTTTTAGTTTTTTCAACTCCCCAGCACAAAGATTGTTTCTGAGTGGTAGCTGGGATGTTTAAAACAGACAGCATAATGACTAGGAAGTTTGATTGTTTTTTTATCAGACCAGCACAAACATGCAGGAAAAGGGGCTATTCCGTAGTGTGGAATAAGCGGCTTCCTGTAATTGTTAGCCTTATTATAAACTTAATTTGACTTGAAAAAAATACTGGTTTTTGAAATGCATCATGTTTTTTGGGCCAGATGATTCAATTCTGAAAATTTGGCAACTTGCTTTTGCCCCTTTGTGGTCTGTCATTGTCCAAAACGAATTAATCATGATTTCAGTTTATGGTTAGGAATTACATTTTCCTTTACCATATGATTGGTAGAAAAAAATTAGATAAAAGCTCTAAATTTCATGTTAGTAATTAAGCAAGATACTGTATTTACAGTAGATGTATTTTTTGATAATTAAAATTTTTGAATGATTATTTAGGAATTCTATTTCATAATGTATTTTAAAAGTAAGCCTTAAAAAATTTTGCTTGTCAGTTTGAGAATTTTCATTCGGCTAGTTATAAATTTGGGATTTATTTATATATGCTAGATTTGCTTAGTTGATTAAACTTGAATGCGTTAGACTGAGCATTTTAATTCCATGCCAAGTTAACCTTTAGCCTATATTTTGACTATGGGCAATCTTTTTGGGTTTGGGATTTATTTTATGCGGGGTGAGGGTGGGTTGGATTGTCAGACTTTCCTCCAAGTATCTTCACATGGTTGCTTTTTAAAAGTTGTGAATATGTTCTAGTTAGACCACTCACCTTAAGAAAGTAATTTCTTTCTTGATGTTTCCAGCACGTAAGAATCTTTCGTTGAAGATAGAGATGATTGCAGTTAAAACCGAGGTTTTAAAGTCTTAAACTGCTCTCTGGAGAGAAGTTACCAAACTGAATCCTGGGACCATCCAAGGGGAAAGAGGAGTAACTACAGCAAGTTTTTTTATTTAAAAAAAAAAAAAAGAAAAACAAAAAAAACACAAACTTTCTTTGTCATGAAAATGAGACTCCAGGAACAAAGACATTCGAATGCAAATTCTGTTCTTATAAAGTATTGCAATTTAGAATTAAGGCGACAAATGAGATCAGTTAGACTTAAAAATCCCAGATGGGGAAAAGGGAGAACTAGGGATTTTAAAATCAAGTTTTGAGTTTTTATATTTTAGGCAGAGGGAGGTTGAAGCCGCTGACAGGAAAATTAAAAATGTATGGTATGATTTATAAGTAAAGGTAGCCTAAATCTTTTGTGAATATCTGAAAAATTAGTGTGTGGCTCAGAAGAAGTGAGCAAACATGTTAGATTACATTCTGCATTACTCATTTGAAAAACGCATTTTCATTTTCTTATGTTCTTTTGGGGGATGGTAATAGATTTTCTGACCTCAATTTTCTTTCCTCTTCCTTAAAAACATGGGCAAAAAAGGTTTTACATTAAAACTTGCTTTATTAGTTAATATTTTTCCATGTTAATATTGGTCTCCATTTATCATGCATTTAGTATGGAAAGTATCATATCATACCCTCAGTTTTCTTAGCTTCAAAATTTTTTTCCAAGGGAGAAATCTTGCTTGTCTACGAAAGCTTTGTTTCAGAAATTGTGTGGCTGTTTGTTGGTATTGAGAGGACTCTTGCTGTAAGTTTATTAAAATTTTAGGGTTTTTTTTTTTTCTGGAGCATTGTTGGCAGTCATCAATATCTGAAACAGATTTTACTTAAGTTGAAGTAATCTATTCTTCAGGAACAAAGACTTTGCAGTTGTATCTTAGCCCTTAGAATTAATAGTGATCAGAAGGAAACTTGATTTATTATCAGTTGTTCTTTTGTTTTTCTTTTTCCCCCTTCCCCAGGAGGTGTCACCAGCTCTATAAGGTAATAATGGAAATGATCATTTGTATTGTAGGTCATTTACTCAACATTTTTTCTCTACTTTTGAAGCTTAACTCCCCTTTAGGCAGAATATATATTCAAGATGCATGTACATACAATAAGGCAGAAGGTGATTCCTTTTTCTTAACGTTATCCAATTTACATGTTTTGCAGTAAAAGCTGTACTCCCAAGGATGTAATGTAATTGAATTAATAGAAATAGGTCTCACTAATCACATTTGCTGGCGTGTTTGGTGTGAGACCTTTTCTTAAATGGTTTTGAGAATATCAAGTGAAAACAAGTTAATTTGGCTTTTTTAATCGTTTGTACACATTATATTTCTGTTATTATCCCCTCACTTGTCATTGTCCTGAAGCTGATTGCAAAGTGCATCAGTTTTCCATAAGAAAAAAAATGGTTTTTGGTTTACTTTTTAAAGGGAAGTAGAGTCCTGTGACAAAAGACATAAAATGTACCCCTCCCCCAAACACACACACACCTCTGCCTTTACATTATTCATATGCTCTTTTTCTGAAGCCAATATTTAGATATATAAGGTTTTATTTTTTATTTATTTATAATTTTACTTTTTTTGGCTTTAAAAGAATTATACCAGTGTGATCATAGGGACAGCTTTTTATAAAGTGACTGGAATATCTTTTAATTTCCTTGAGAAACTTACTACAGTCGCTACAATTTATTCAGTTTATGATGGACAATTATAAGTAAGATTTGTTTTCCTCTGTTGGAGATGGAAAAAATGCTCTGCCACTTTTAAGTTTAATTCATTTGATAATTTGAGTGGCAGAATCTACTGAGCAACTTTCTGCTGCTCTTGGTGTGTCAGCCGTTGTGAAGATCTCCAAGGGTCTGTTTTAGGCCAAGGGATCAGGCTAGAGCCAGAACCCCTGCCAAGAACTCATAGTTATATTATGTACCAACTCTTAATTTTAATTTATTTTTATGTTTTCCAACTTTTTTATGGTTGACAGGACTTCATTATTTTTTTATCCTTTTTCTTTCTTTTTTTTTTTTTTTTTTTGACATCAAGGTAATGTATTTTTCCCTTCATGGGAACTTTTAGGGAATGCATATACCTCTTAAAATTGGCATTTAGGTTTTGGGCCTCAAAATGCTAGTTTGTTTGATGTCCAAGTAAGATTTTTACAGCTTTTTTTTTTCATTTAACGGAAAGCAAACATAACATTCAAGTTGTCATAGTGAATGCATTTCATGACTGTGTTATGGAATTTGACTGTAAATGTAACCAGTGTGTGTGTGAGGTACTACTGTCTATAGAGTTTTTATCAGTTGTACGTAACATTGTAACAATATCTCTGTTTGTACCTGTCTACCCTTCTAGAATTGCTTCCTTGAAGGTGTTCACTTCCTAGCTTGGCACGCATGCACTATCAGAGGTTCACGGAATTAATACGTAGGTTGACATTGTTATCCTTGGATTTCTGTTTTCCCTAAAGCATAGGATTAAGCAAATTATATGATAACTGGTGATAGTTTTGGGCAGTTAGAAAAAAGGTATGTGTATTTTTAAAATGTTTTGTTTTAGAAATCTTACAGTATTGTTTGTAATAACTGTCCGAAGAAGCTTTTATCTTAATTTTACTTTACTACCATTGGTGTGAATGAGAATTAGAAAGATAAAGTTGCTTTACTTAGGCAATAATTTTCAGCCAGTCCTTATGCAGAGTGTATCAGTCCACAAGCAGAGAGAAGCTGTCACTGCTCATCTCAGCTCCTAAAAGTTTTGGCATTTATGAAATTATATAGGGAAACCTATTTCCTAGTCAATTACCTGTAAAAGTCAGCATCTGGTGGATATGTAGGTCTTGTACTCTGTGAAACACAGTGAATGGGAAAGAGTCCAGGTCCCTGAGCGCTGCTTTGATGCGATCGTGATAAATAAGGACTATTTGAATGGTTTTAGTTCACAAGAAAGCAGAGTACAAACGTATGTGGCAGTTGCAGTAATTTAACACAAATAGCAATTTTTTTAAAACACAGGTGTTTCTTTAAGCTAATTTGAACGTGCCCGTACTAAGACCGATAAATTGAAGTTTTCCGCTAACGGAAACTTAACTCTTAAAAGCAGTCTACTTTTCTGCTTTAGCCTTAACAATGTTTTAAGAGTAATTGTCATGAATTTTTAAGAGATATCACTTGTTGAAGATAAATGATTTATCCAGAAATCTTATAATTAACAAGCAAATCACTGTACTTAATGTTTTTGTCGTTTATTCAGTTTCCTGGGGCAGCAATTCTAGTTTGAAATTCCAACAGTCCTGTTAAGTCTAGCAAAATGAAACTTTATGTTCATAATGTTGCTTTGTCTATTGATTCTAATCTATAGGTTTTATTAAGCTAAATTTTGTGACTAGTGAAATGAATACATTTACTATAACATCTCCAACACATTATTTATGATATGGAATAATATGTCAATTTGGATGCTTCTCAAAGGTACTGAAGTGTCAGAAAAACATCAAAATGCAGTTAAATCCAGAAAGTAGTGTCATATTCTGTGGTCATGGCAGTAAGAAAAGGGCATGTGTTTGTACACGTGCAGACGTTCATGTGCATAGAGGGAGACTTGTAGCAAATGGGGGCTGTCCTTGAGTCCTTGAGAGCAGGTGCCAGGGCGTTGAAGCTCTGGGACAAGGATGGTTTCTGACGTAATGAAATCTCTTGCTTGGCCCCAGGACGGGAAGGATTATGTATCCAAAGTGGAAAAGGGTCCTGTTAGTGGTCCCCTTAGGCTTTTGTGCAGGACAAGTCCTTGTAAAGATTGGGCACCATCACTTGGTCAGTTGCAAATTATTGGGGAACTTTTGGGTTTTAAGCCAAATTAAATTTAAAATATATAGAAAAATATAAAATACATTCTTATTATGTTTAAGAAAACTAGGAAAGGTAAAAAGCAAACTTTCATGCAGTTTTTATTTGAAACCTTTTTCCATTAACTCTTAGCATCATAATTATTGAGTCCCAGGATGGTTTTACCCAGAGAGGAGGGATACATATGAAAAAAAAAAATAGAAAAAGCAACATATTTCTTGGATTCAGTTTAATGTAAGGACGATTAAAGTAATACCAGAAGATCATGGAAATCAGAGCTGCAGAGGACCTCCGAGTCCAGGTAAATCTTCGTATCAGAAGTGCAGAAACCGAGGACTCGAGAGGTTGTGACTGGTCCGCGGCAAGGTCGTGACAGCTGGAGCCCTTCGGCTCTACCTTCTGCTCTCTTTGGTGAATGCGCCCCTCCGTAAGTGGAACTGAGGAAGAAAAGCCCTAACTCCAGGTGCTAGAACACTACTGTATTGCCTCAGGTTGTGAACATGAAGAAAAAGTAAATGGGAGTTTTGCTAATTCTCTGCTAAGTTGGACTTGAGCAAATACTGGTCAGATTCTTGGAGCTAGAATTTTTGTTTTTAATGGTAAATTTTTGTGATCATTAAGAGGCTAACCACGAGGATTTCAGCTCATTTGCTTTAACTTCTTATTAACCATAGGATAGAACTCTTTAATAGGTACAAGTAAATAAATTTAATAGGTACAAAATAGTATTTTCATAGCTATTATTATTATTATTATTGTTATTATTATTATTGCAGTTACTATTTTTTATAATCACTCAAGAAGAAACCTAACATTTCTGACTGGAAGACTTAATATAAAGGTTTTCTAAGTCAGGAATGTACACTTGGATCACTTTTAGATTAGCATCAGGGGGTTAATAGCACAGGTGGGTAGCTCTGAATAGGGACTTGTCAGGAGGTGGGTGGTGTTGCCGAAGGGAAATGGGAGCGGCGCTAAGTAGCCCAGTGCATTCCATTTGTGGTACCCACGTAGGGAACATCACCTGATTCCTTCAAGCGTATCCTGAAAGAAGCATAAACCACAGTCCCTTTCTTGCTGTGCTATAGTAATTGACTCACTCTGAGAGAAATGTTACAAGGAAGGTGAATAAATATTTAAAAAAATAAAATTTCAGACAAAGTTCAAATATAGGTATTTGGAAATTAACTGCACCGAATTCTTACTATTGCTACTGTGACCATCATTGTTGTGCGATGCTCCAGTTGTTATGACGGGTATGCCTGTGTTGACTGTGCGTGTGCACATGTGTGAGCTGGCGTGAAGATAAAAATGAATTTGTGTTTCTGGCAACGTGCAAATGAGCGCATGTTGCAAGTAGTAATTCTCTGGCTAGTAGACCTGAGATCTAATCATGAGGTTCAGTTAACTAGTTTGGTGATACGGGACAGGACACCTAACCTCAGAGCCTTTATCTGTAAATGGAATTATTAACTGCCCTGCCAGCCTCAAATCAAAATTCTCAGACTGGAGAGTATTATGTGCAAAAGAACTTTTCAGCCTGTAAGGTAGTATCATCTAAATTCTGTCGATATTTTTAGGTTGTTTTTGATAGGATGCACAATGACAATGAGATAAGTAAGGCAGCTTCTAGAGAATGAAAGAAGTAAAAAAGGTACTTTATCCATATGCGTATCGGCTAGTTTTTATGTTCATGAGACTCACTCACTACTGGCATTCTGGTAGTTGAGAAGTCCCTTAGAGCTGAAATAACTAATGTTTTTTGAGAAGTGGAACCTGACTTGGTATTAATAGGCGGTAGGATTTAATGAGGTGAATGGGAGGGTGAAGGATGTTCCAGGAAAAGAGGAAGGGCTGTAATGTCAGAACAGTGGTGATGGGAGATTGAAAGATTTTTCAGAAAGTGCGTTTTGACTCATTTGGAATGGCAAGTGCATGCGAAGGAGTGAGTTAAGAGCAGAGCCAGCAGCCTAGGTTCAGGCTCTGTTGTGATGGGCCTTGGATGCCAGGATGAAAAGCATAAATTCTCTTCTGTGTTTTGTAAGGAACCAGTGGAGGGCTTGTATTACTCCGAGGTGTCCTAATGTACTCTGAGGGGAACTAACAAGAGTGTAGAATATGAACTTCAGGAAGTAGAAATTGGATGCATGGTGAAGGGTTAAGATTTATGGTAAGGCAACTTTTAAATAGTTACATTTTCTCAAAATATTTAATAAAGACATATTTGAGCTTTCTATATTTTAGATCTAAACTTTAGAGTTTTTTTAAAGAATGTATTTTAACTAAAAATAACTATATACAAAAATTATTTTTTTCTTACCCATAAGTTGTTAGCTTAATCTTGACATACTGAGAACATGTAGGGCTCATTGGTATAGCTGTCAGCTAAAATGTTGGTTACTTAGAATTAGGCTTGATATGTGAAGTAAAGAGGACCGAAGAAACTCTTTGGTTTAGGGAATCTTAGAGATTTTTATTTTATTTTATTTTTGAGGGAGAGAGAGTGAGTGCGTGAGTTGGGGAAGGGCAGAGGGAGAGAGAATCCCAAGCAGGCTCCATGCCCATCCCAAAGCCTGATGAGAGGCTCGATCCCAGCACACCGTGCGATCATGACCTCAGCCAAAATCAAGAGTTGAGTCTGACACCTAACTGACTGAGCCACCTAGGAGCCCCAGAAATTCTTAAATTGGTTTGAGTTGGAGGAAATTTTATCCAAACCGTACTCATCTGATATTGTTAAATCTAGATGTACTATCAAATATGAAGATTTTTGGGCACCTCACTATTTTCATCATTCATGTTACTTATTTTTGTTTAATTGTATTTATTTTTATATTGATTATTTTAAGCAAATTGGAGCTCTCTTGACAAGCCATCTCTGTATATTTGTATGTCTCTTTTAAGAACTAGAAGCATTTTGTATAGCAACATCATATTAAACAAACTGGATCAGTCTTACACTTAACGTGATAACCAGTCCATATTCAGGTTTCTGTAGTTAGGCGCAGAATATTTTTTATAACTGGCTGTCTGAGCCAGAATCTGGCTCTGGACCCCACTTGTTGAATCTGGTTGTTATGACTTCACACCTTTTTAATTTAGAACCATCTTGTTTATGTCAGTGCTGTAACTTCCTTATCATTGGAATTATTTTTTTATGCCCTCTATATCTAGCACTTGGGAAGTTAGGCTTAAAGTATTGAATAGATTCAAGTATAACATCATAGGTGATCATTAGGGACTTGATTTTGCATTGGGTGGGAGATAGTATAGTATCTGGGTCCATTATTAGTGAAACTGAAACAGACATCTGGGTTAGTGTAGTGATAAACTGACCCTCCCACTTTAGTTAGGTAAGGCATTCTTTCACAGGGAATATATTCCTATTTTGAAAATAGTTCCTAATGAAAAGCCAGAGAGATGCTAATTCTTAGTTAATCACTGGCAGGGTCTGGAAGTAAAGTTTTGGCTTGCTAGCTGCCTCAAATGGTGACTGATGAAAAGATTTTATTTCTAAGTAGTTGCAAAATCTCTACTGCAAAGTTTTTTTCCTTAAGAACTTTTAATAGTAAGGAAGTTATATTCCAGCAGATGGAGATATTAGTACACAAAAGACAGTGTTTAGTGATTAAAATTTGTTGAGAAATAACTCTTTTACCAGAATAGGAATTTTTCTCCTTTAAATTGTAAGGGAATAGTTGCTCAGGAATATGAAAAATAACAATTATGAAATCTAGTATTGAGCAATCACATGTAAATAAGTTGCGATATTTCTTTAAATTTTTTTTTTAAAGAGACCATATATTAGTATGTTGTCTATTAAATGTGACTGGTCATCCCTTTGAGTATTGCAGTTTTTGCCTTTACACCTTGTTTGTTTGAAGAGGTTTTTTTTTGTTTTTTTTTTAATAATTTGTTTTAAAGCAGGACTGAGTCAAGCCTTTGGAAAGGTACTCTACTTGTATATTTTCTTTGTGATTCTAAAGACTTTAACCAGGCTGTTGATTTGTTTACTAATGTAATTGAGAAAAAAAATCTGTGCCATTGTCTACTATTACATGTTATTTGAAGAGAAAGTTCTTTTGGGATTATAGTTTTATTGTAGTAATAAAAAATTATCAGCAGTAAAAAGATAATCTTATCTCACTTTATTATTGTAGTTTATAGCATGCATTTTTAGTTAGGTAAATATTATATATTTTAAAAAGTATGCCCTCCCATTGTTAAGAAAATATTGCCTATTTATATTGCTTCTTACATATGATTTGGAAGCATCTGTTTTTACTAATTACACATATAAATTGTACTTTCCAAGTTGTTATATTGAGCTTTTTTTACATTGTCAAGTCAGTCATAAAATACCTTCTTTTCTTAGTCACTTGAAATTGCATCAGACCTGAGAGAAGTGTTTCTGTGCAGAAGACTAGGGAAGAGGGTCCCGACTGTGGCCCCTTCGTAGAACTGACGATAACCTCCATTTTACCTCTTACCCCAGCGTCCTTTCTGTTTTCTTTTTTTCTCTTTTGTTATTCATAAACTGTAGAGAATTGAAGATGCAAACATTTTCAGTTCACTTTTGGCACTAGTGTGTTTTGTGGCCTCTGAACTGCGGAAAAGGTGGTGATGAGGGCAGAGAGGTGTCATAGCTGATTGTCTCTGAGCCTTAATGCGCTCTGAATTTTCAGGGAAAATATTCCCCTACGGCCAATTTTGTGTGTACTTTTTTTTTTTTAAGTTTATTTTATCCATTTTGAGAAAGAGAGAGAGCACAGGAGGGGCAGAGAGAGAGAGAGAATCCTGACCAGGCTCCACACTGTCAACACAGAGCCTGACGTGGGGCTCAAACTTAGGAACCCTGACATCATGACCTGGGCTGAAATGAGCTGAGTTAGATGCTTGACTGAGCCACCCAGGGGCCCCTTGTGTGTACATTTTAAAAATTGTTTTTAATTTTTTTAAATGTTTATTTTTGAGAGAGAGAGAAAGATAGCACAAAAAGGGGAGGAGGGGCAGAGAGAGAGAGAGGGAGACACAGAATCCGAAACAGGCTCCAGGCTCTGAGTTGTCAGCACAGAGCCCAAAGTGGGGCTTGAACTCAGAAACCGCAAGATCATGACCTGAGCCAAAGTCAGATGCTTTTTCAACTGAGCTACCCAGGCACCCCTAAAAATTGCTTTTTTATAGTCATTTGAGAGTATACGAGAAGCATAAATTTCTTCATTCTAGAAATTGTACAGTGTTTGTTATAAAGAACATTCATTTCATTCTTACCATGAGAAGTATTCTTTATTTCATGGAAAAGAACTAAAATATAGCAGTTAGTAAATGAAAATGAGTGCCTGGGTGTCTCTGTAGCTTGAACTTCTGACTCTTGATTTCCACTGGGGTTATGATCCCAGGGTTGTGGGACTGAGCCCCAAGTAGGACTCTGAGATACTCTTTCTCTCTCTCCCTCTCCCTCACTCCCCTTAACCCCCTTCCCCACTGCCTCCCTTCCCTCTGTTTCCTCCCTCATTCACACACTTTCTAAAATTTAAAAAAAAAATGAAAATGATCTATAATTCAGTGATAATCACAGTTAACGTTTTGGTGAATTTTCTTCTTGTGCTTTTTCCCCTTCTCTATTTACGGATATAACCAACTTGTGATCCTGTTGTAGTACTGTGTGTGTGCTTAAATAAGTTGCATCAGGAACATGTTCCCTGCCATTTTATGTTTTTTGACAATATAATGTTGTGTTAACATAGTTGATCTTATGGAGCCCAATTATAATTCAGCTCTTCTGTTGGATATATCATTTTGCTTTCAGTAAGCTTGTTTGATAGTATCAGATGGTTTCAGAACCTTATTACTCACTCTTTAAAAAGCCTTAAGTTACTGAATATTGTAATGGCCCTGTGAAAAACCAAACTCTTTTGTTTTTGCAATGTGGTTAATAGGAGATCAGCATTTTATTTTTTTATTTAAAAATTTTTTTACTTTAATGTTTATTTTTGAGAAAGAGACAGAGTATGAATGGGGGAGGGGCAGAGAGAGAGGGAGACACAGAATCTGAAGCAGGCTTCAGGCTCCGAGCTGTCAGCATAGAGCCAGATGTGGGGCTCCAACTCAAGAACCGCTAGAATGTGACTTGAGCCAAAGTCGACACTTCACCGACTAAGCCACCCAGGTGCCCCATGAGATCAACATTTTATACTGCATTCCAGTAGAAAGTGATTACGTGAAATTATGTGAAATTTAACTTCTGAATAAAATCAGCATATTTCACTTACTTTTTAATGAACTGACACATTTGATTTTTTTATTCTATTCATAAATAAATTTGGATGCATAGTATGTGTAACATGTAAGGTATGCAACAGAGCTTCACATTCGTGCGTTCCCTTCAAGTTGTGTGAATAATAGGGTAGATAGTATGAAAAGAAAGTTACATAAGGTAACACAACCAAGAGGTTGAAAGACTGGTGTTAAGATACTGTTAGACTGGGGGAGATTATGGAATGTTTTAGGAAAAGATAAAATTTCACCTGGCTCTTGCAGGATGGATAGGATTGAAGTGGAGAAAAGGCAAGGAAGTAGGGTTGTAGACACAGGGAGCGCTATCCTTGGATGTGAGGATATATACCAGGTGGGAGGAAGAAAGTTGATAAATATGTGACTCTTCTGTAGAAAGCTTTACGTGCATGGAAAAAGATTTCATCTTGTTGATAATGGGAGGCCCATTTAAGGCTTTTCCTTCCTTTTACATCTTAGTTTTTCCCTCTTGGATCTGCCTCCATATTTCTGTTTAGTATGGGCTCATGTGCTAGATTGCTCTACTTACTGCCAATTTTTAGACTGTCTGGAGTTACTCCTCATCCACTCTCCAGTATTTTGCCTCTTAACTTCATTTTAGCTTTATTTTTTTAACCTGTGCCTGCTTAGTTTGGCTTTCTATTTTGTTTTATCAGTAACTTTGGATATACTTAACCCACTCTTTTTATGATGCCATTTATTTTTGTTCTTTTTGTGTGTATCTGTTGGTGATTGTTCTGGATTTAAATGCCTGGGGGAAGGAGGTGTATCAGAACTAGTGAGTGCATGATTTACAGAACTCCAGAGGCTGAACTCTAGGCTACAGAGCTGCTAGCCTGTCATGCCCTGTGTGTGTGGCCTGGGTCTTGGTGGCGTGGATGCCTCTCGTCATCCTCTCCGTTTGCTTCTGCTCTAATGGTTTGAAAGACCGAACAATCTTAGATTGAAAGTGAGAGATTGAAGATCTGCTAATTTAATTCTGAAATGAGGGAGGCTTTGGGGGAACTGTTCGCAAAGTATATTCCATGTCATCCTGGCCCCAAAGGGCTTGCATATTCCTTCTGTGACTTCAACATGTGTTGACATGGTAAATATCCAGGATCTACAGAAAAGAAAGCTAAGTTGGTTTAATTGAGTATTTTTTGAAATTGTCTGGTAAAGGAACACCTTTTTTCTTTCTTTTCTTGGAACTAGTGGTCTGAGGATACATTATGGTAAATATTAGAAAGAAGATTATAAAGACTTGGTTGTGAATCCCAGGGAGAAGAGGGTTTCAATAATTGTTTGGGAATCTTAATTGTTGGATAAGAATGCTGGCTCAAGTCAGATCAAAATACTCTTTGAAAAAGATAGTTAAATCTCATTTAGTTTGGGATTATTTCACATTCCATCTAAAAGGAGGCAAGGAAAAGTATCCTTTCTGACTTTATATTAAAATATTGCAACAAATGGTTTCAATAGTGAATTTTATTTAACTCAGAGTATTTGTTAAATAAGAATTTAGACGATATTTTTTAAAAATACTTTTCTAAATAAAGGAAAATTTATAGAACTCTGACAAGGTAAACATAAAACTGAAAAATAACTTTAAAAATAGATATGCACAGAGAAATAAGTATTTTGGGAGAGACAGAATGCATGCGCTAGCGGGGGAGGGGCAGAGAGAGAGGTAGAGAATCCCAAGCAGGCTCCGTGCTCTGAGAAGGAGCCTGGTGCTGGGCTTGATCTCAGGAACCCGTGAGATCACGACCTGAGCCAAAATTAAGAGTTGGATGCGTAACTGCCTGAGCCACCCACGCACTCTGGGACTGTTCCAACGTATGCCTGGTTTAAGTCTAAAATTTTTAAGTTGAGAACTACTGAATTGTTACATGAAGAGAAATGGTTAAATTTTGAACAGATAAATATTTATCTTCGTTAGGTGTGTGAGATGTGTAAGTCAGTAACTAGTTGAGTTTTTCCTGTGAATTTAGATTGTAATCCATAAGATATTAGCTCTCTTTTTCTTTATTGTTACAGCAGTATTGAGTCATATTATAAAATGAAGTTTTGATTACATTTATAATTCACAGCAGCCTTATAAAAGGGTAAAGGGTGTAAAGGTGGGTGGTAGAATAGCATTTCATCTGGAAAGCCTGATTTTCATTAAAAAAAAAATTCTTGTTTGAAGAAAAACACTTTAAGAGATTTAAAGTTGGAATAATCTCAGCAATCACAGTTTCATCTCTTTATTATATATGTACATGCACTTCATTTACAAAGGGTATGAGGTTTTGCAGATTAGAAACTGCTAATTTCAGGAATGGTGGTTGATTTGGCTTTTTGACAGAAATATGTCTGTGAGTGGTAATATTATCCAATCAGAGAGTACCTTGGGGCCTGATCGCCTCTATGGACAGTTGTCATGACTGATAATTTGTGTATTGTGACTACCTTCTAGAGTAGGTAGTCTTAATTATTTTAGATTTTACTTTATTACTTGAAACATCTACCTAGGCTATTTTTAACTTTTCATCTTAATAAGAATAAACTTAAGCATCTAATGCACACAAGTGATATTATCATTAAACTGATATTAAAGACAAAAGGCTCTCCTAGGTTCAGCAATTTCCAGCTTAATCGAGGTCTACATACAAGTTAGTGTATATTTGCATAAGAACTTCCGCTGTCTTACACAATATTTTAAAGTCATTAGTTAAAGTAAGCTCTTCATTTCCCCCTACTTCCTTCCAGATCTAGGTCATTTGCTCTTGAATAATGGGATAAAAGTCTAAGATAAAGGGAAAATGAGAAAGCCTCTTCCTGTCTTCTAAGTACTCAGTTCAGTTTCTCCATCATTGCTAGGTTTAATATTCAAACATGTGGTGATGTTCTCTACAGATTGTTTCATAGGCTAGGGTGGGCTTATCTAAATTTTGAAAGGTAATAAGTTCAGGAGAATGATCTTTAGAAAATGCTTTATGTTATTTCAGGAATCTTGAAGAAAATGAAAAGGAGAAGAGAGTAGAGAATAGACAGTAGGGAATAGAGAATAGTGCACTAGAGAATGGAGAGTAAATCCCGTAAGAGAGTGACAGCAAGTAAGATCTGAGTTGGAAAACCTGAAGTTTGATTTTAGGTTATAGGAAAATGTATTTATTTTACAGGGTGGTAAAGGACATGAGAGTCTTATTTTCACATGTCATTTTTATTCAAGGATTAACACCTTTGATTTTCTTATGGAAATACGTTAACTGAACATCATAGGATATGCCACATGGTTCTGCAGATGTGTCTTGAATTGTCCAAATTTGAATATACAAAATTTTTAGTTATTTTTCTGAATCTTTAAAGCCAGATGGCTTGGAGCCTGAGAAGGGGGAGAGAGTGAAAGCTTTGGAACAAGTAATAGTAATTAAGAGGATCCTTAAAGTGAAATCTTTGATTTTGTGAATCAAGAGTCTCTTTGTTAATACTGTTATTTATTGAATAACAAATACATACATCCTGACAGTTTAAACCAGAAAAATTGTATAAATATGAGCCAAAAAAGGTATATATCAAAATTTTAGATTGCTTGCCTGTATAATTATTGTTATGTATGTACATATTTATGTAACTAAATAGCCGAAAGGAAAGCTTCATTAAATATTTGTGTTACCTATGATGTAATCTAGTATTTTCCCATTCTTTTTCATTTAAAAAGTGCTGGTTGTGACTAATACCATAAAATTAATGGGTTATGACTTGTGTAGTTTTAGCAAAACTGATGTCAACTCCTGCTGTAATTTAGTTTTCGACAAACTTTTTTGTTTTTAATTTAATCTTCCACTCTGCCGGGTGCTCTGGATACAGAAATGAAGAAGGCATAATCCAACCTTAAGGAGCCATATCATAGGATGGAGAGAAATGAACTAAGAAGCTGCAGTCCAGTGCTCTGACTGCTGTGGCAGAGGCCTGCACAGGTCAGGACGGAAGGGACCATGGCCTCTTCCAGCAGGAAGATGGACATTTCATTCAGGTTCACATATTAAATAACCTGATAATTCATCGATGATAGGCTTCATTTAATGTGATATTCAGTTCTATTTTTTCCCCTATAAATTCTGAAATTGATACTGTCAAGTTTACTAGAATAAGAGATTCCTGAATTTTTCACATAATGGCCAAGTTTGTAAAAGGAAATGTTAATTTTTTAGATAATCTTAAAAATCTAAATCTTACAAGTGAGTAATATTGTGTTCCTAAATATGTTATAGCTTAAATGCCTTTATTTGGGAAATAGTATTTTTCTGACCTTTTTTTTTCCATTCCAAACTTTATATTGTGACTTATTAAGAACATAAGGTTAGGTAGAAGTGTAATAGAAGTCTAAACATTACCTATATATATATCTCATAATTATTTTTGACTTGACCATTGGCTGTTAGCCCAGAGAGTGAAAGGTAAGCTTATAAAGCAAACCATGAACTTAAAAAAAATAAATAAATAAAAAAGATGGAGGGGTACCTGGTTGGCTCAGTCGATTAAGTGTCCGACTTTGGGTTAGGTCAGGATCTCACAGCTTGTGAGTTTGAGCCCCACATGGGGCTGACAGTTCGGAACCTGGAGCCTACTTCTGATTCTGTCTCTCTCCTTTCTGCCCTCCCCCACTGTGCTGTCTATCTCTCAAAAATAAACATAAAAAAAATTAAAAATAAATGTGGATAATCATCTAACAGAAAGATTAGTTTATAAATTTACTGAAATTTTGGAAATATTCCCTGTGTTGACTTTTTATCTTGTGGTTAATTCATTCACGATAACACTGAATATAAAAAATCAGGAGTTGGTTGCATTGTATCCAAAAAAATACAGAGCATGGCATTTCTACAGAATTTAGGTTCTGTGACTTACAGAATTGTTACAGTTTTTCCTGTGAGTGATATAGATTACTACATCAGGTTGAGGAAGCTAACGTCTGAATGGATGTGGTGGTTGCCTTAGAATGATTTTGCCGTTAGCAGTGAAAAATGTTTTTCTTACAGTTCTTGTGCAGCAGGCCATGGAGTAAAGCACATTTTTATAATAAAGGTGATGAATTTAATCGCAAACTGGCAGCCAAATGGAAATTGCAGACCTTGATACTGGGAGAAAATTGCCTATAAAGCAACTCTTGAGGGAACAGGCTTTAAATTTATCCACCCATTTCGACATTGAGGAGAACATAGGAATCACAGGATATTTTGCTTGGCCTGCTTAGTCCAGATGAATGACACTTGAACATTCTATTTAAGAGCTAGCGATGGTTGGTTTAAAGTTGCTTATGCTTTGTACATTAAAGCCTTACCACATATATTTTTATATTTCATTAAATATCTATAATGTTGCTGACTTTTTATATTTCAGCATATGATATGCTTAATGAATTGAAATCCATTTACTACATTTATGGTGATATTTAATTCATGTTTCTGCCATTTGTATGATAGACTAGTCTTAAAGAATGCAGAATACTCTGCATTTATAAGTAATACTCAATTGGTAGAATGTCATATAAACTATCAATCTTTACTGCTTTATATTGTACTTAAATAGTTTATATTATAAAATTTAGACAGTGGTAGAATTTCTATTATGGGAAACCTGGGCCTCGTCACTTTTTTACTCTAGCTGACTGTTGCTTGCCATTTCTTAAAATAACCTAACCCTGATTCAGCATCCATTATTTAGAACATTTAACCCTGAATCTTGGTCTTTGTCCATGTATTCTGAGGTATACTTTCCCCCTTGGTACACATATTTGTTAACAGGTATCTGTGTCCAAATTCAGAGAATTACATGTGACCAAAAAGTGAGACCTGTTTGAAGGTTTGTAAATATTTAAAATGAAAATGCTAATGTAAAATACAAAAACAATATTAATATACTTCCTGAAACATCTGGGCTCTAAAGGGAATTGAGGATTACTTCTAGGAGGTTATTAGATTTTACTTGGATGCATAGGAGTATTATTTCTTGTTAAAATAAGTTCCAGTAATTGTTGTCTTTGTCATTGAAAGTACTTTCATTTAAGTTAATTTAAGTGCTAGATTGATTGTAATACATCCATATGAGAAGTAAACCTCCATGTAATGTTGAAGATAAATTAGAATGTTTGGCCATCTCTGAAATTTACAAAGTTTACTGTTTATTTATTTTTGAGAGAGACAGCAAAGAGCATGTGCATGCACAAGCTGGGGAGGAACAGAGAGAGGGAGGTAGACACAGAATCCAAAGCAGGCTCCGGGCTCTGAGCTGTCAGCACAGAGCCCAATGCGGAGATCGAACCCAGAAACTACGAGATTATGGCCTGAGCTGAAGTCTGATGCTCAACTGACTTGCTACCCAGGGGCCCCTGAAATTTACAAAGTTTAAATCAACACCCTATTTCCTTATCACTGATACATATGCTTGGTCATTTGGTTTATTTGGCTTAAGTTAGCTGTGGCAACTGTAGAATTCTGAGATAGAGCCTAGAGATAAATACTCTAAGCTAGGCCTTTGTGAGAGGAGTAAAGTATAATTATTTTGACTCTAATGTTCCTGATCCAGTAAATCACTATGTAGAAAGCTTATTTTCAGTTTCAGGAAAAAAACCCTGAAATTTTGTCCATCTCAACATATAAGGAAAAACTAGAATAAGGCATATGGAATGCATATAAATTGTATACATATGCAAGTGTGTTAACTTATTTTAATAATATATTTAATGTTTTACATAATTGTGTTACATATTATAGTATATAACATGCACATAACTCATTCATAACTTTAATGATACAAGTATGTATATGTATGTACACATGTATATATATATATATATATATATATATAGTATTTATTTCATTAAAATTGCCACTTTTCTGTAGCAAGATGGCTATACTTAATTCTTTATAAGCTGATACTAAATTCACTTTTCATAGTTACTGGTGGTAGTTTACTTTTGTGTTCTCTTCTTTTAATTTTGAGAGAGAAAGAGCACATGAGTGCAAGGTTGACAGGGAGAGAATCTTACTTAGGTTCCATGTTCAGCAAGTGGGTGGGGCTTGATCTCATGAACCTGAGATCGTGACCTGAGCTGAAATCAAGAGTCAGCACTTAACTGGCTTCAGGAGCCATCAGGTGCCCCAATTTATCTTTTCAAAAGGGCTTTGTAGTGATATGGTTTTAAAAAAATTTTTTAATAGTTTATTTTTGAGACAGAGCATAAATGGGGGAGGGTCAGAGAGAGAGAGAGGGAGACACAGAATCTGAAACAGGCTCCAGGCTCTGAGCTGTCAGCACAGAACCAGACGCAGGGCTCGAACCCACGAACCATGAGATACTGACCTGAGCCGAAGTCGAATGCTTAACCAACTGAGCCACCCAGGTGACTCTGTAGTGTGATATGTTTAAATTCACATCCAAATCTACTATTGTAATAAAGGTGCATGCACTGTAGTTAAGATTGTTTATGCCAGTGTCTACACCACCCGAAGCTTCTAAGGTTCTAAGTTCTGAAACAGTTTTAGAGTCCTGTATTAGAACACTCACGTCACAGAAATGAGCTCAAGTAATGGATTGTCAGAGGGGAGTGACATACGGGGAATGTTTCAGTAATATTACAGTTAAACTGTTAGATTGTAGTTACGCAAATATACATTACAAGCCAAAATGTTTCCCCAACTTTTCTTCCCTCGAATTATTTGTTTGAGGTTAAAGTAATCTCCGGAAAAGTGGTTAAACCAGAGCAGGTCAAATCCTGGAGCAAAGAGCTCTTAACCTTTTTAAAATGGTGTTCTGGGAAAAGTGATACAGAGAATATTTGCTCCAAGTATGTAAGAGTCATTTTTAATAAGCTGACTGTCCTGTGGTATTTCTACTTGGGTCACTTGTCAGGTTCTCTGATAATATGCTTGACTGTTTGAGGAGGAGCTTAGTGAAAGTGAGCTGGAAAAATTAGACTGCATCTTTGTTACTTTCTGCTTCCTCTTTGCCATGTAGGATGAATTTGCATGCGAGAAGTCCTTTGCAAACAGTATTTGTTGGTCAGTGCCTTTTCTAGTTCTGTTTTATGCCTATAGGGTCTAGGAAACCACCAATCACAGATTTTAGGTAACAGATTCATCAAATCAGACAATTCTTCCACACTACCTGAAGATATGGCATTCCAGAATATATAATTTTATATCCCGATTGTCATTAATAATGATATGGACATACTTATGTTTATGTATCAGGCACTTTTTATAAATATGGTCATTGTCTCATTTAATCTTTTACAAGAATCCTGTGAGCTGGAAATAATTCCATTTTATAGATGAAACAGAGACAGACATCACTTAGTTTTTTTCAAAGATTGCATTCTCAACCATTTCTCTTGGTCACAGATTATTCTTTACAATTTTGTAGTCAACTGTTTGGCAAGTTTTTTAAAAAGTAAAAATGTATCGGACTTTGAATTATTAGGTTAGTTCTGCACAAAGACCTGGAGAGTCAGATTTGTCTGGAGTGGTCTTCCTATATATATATACACGTTACACTAAATTATCTTTAGTCACTATAACTACAGCTGTGAGAAAAGTGGGTTTTGTCTTTTTTCTTCTGTTGGTTTTGTCAGTAGTTTGCTTTATTTGACATTGTGATTCTTAAGAGGAAAGACTACAGCATATTCAGAATACAGGAAGTATATTAAGTTTCTTTTAAAGCTTGTTCCTTGTAATACTGACATTCTGAAAGTGGGTTCTCTTCTTGTTCAGTCTCGATATTCTGATGTGCCTCTTACTGCAGGTTACTATGACTGCCCCCAGGCGCCTGTGAATTGGCCTGGTTTTGAAAGTTCTTATGGCTTTTTCCACTTCCCCTGCTTCAAAAAGAGAATGCTGAGGAGTTCTAATGTGCATCTGATTCTTTGATTGCCTATGAAACTCTCCATCTAAAGATGGTGTATATGTCTTCCTGTGCCTATTCTCTTCTAGGAGTGTTTGGTTTTAAATCACAATTAGGGAGAACTTCATTTTTAATGAATGTATTTCACTGATTTTCCAGTGTGGTGGAGTTTGTGGAGTGCTATTTGAACTAGGATGCCTTCAGATTTTGGCTTACATCAGTAATTTTCCACTTGCCCCTACTAAGGAAGGCCTTGGTGAAGACAGAACTTTTGTTCTTAGGAATTCTGTTCATTCTGAACTTTCCACCAGGAAAAATTTGTATTGGTTTTAAGAAACAAATCCCTAATTTTCATAGTTACTTGCATGTCCTTACCCCTTAGCATGGCTGCTCTACAGTACACAGCTCGTCAGTGCTCTCTGCCTTTGGGAGCTTTTTGAGTAAATGAAAAAGTACCATGAATGAGAAAAACAGAATCACTCACCTGGATTATTATAGATGTTACTAAAAATAGCAGTCCAGTACGGAGATGGGATTAGGAACTACAGTTTGAATCCTTGAGGGGGAAGAAGCATGTGTTTGAGGCATTTTTCATGTATCAGATCCATCAGCACAAGTATGTATCATTAGGGTGGTAAATGTATATCCATGTTTTTTCTGCTTTTATTCTTTCCTTCATAATATTTAAAGTGAAGGTGTACATGCCTACAATCCGGTGTTCCCTGGTATGATCTTTTCGGCTGTAGAACCAAAAGAAACCATAGAGCTCCGGCTTACTCTTTAAAACGTCATCTAGTGTTCGGTCCAGGTGTTCTTATCCCAGGGCACTCCACCTCCTCTGTCAATGACGTCTAGCCCTGGAACCTGCTTACGTAGACACGGGTTTTTATTATGAGAAGAATTGTGATGGCAGGATCAGTGTTGCTTATGGTGACCCTAGCACCAAACACGGTGCCTGATGCCATAGAAAATAGGGCAGGTTTGGTCAGTAATTCACCTTGAGTGCCTACTATGTGCCAGACGCTTACAAATATTATTTCAGTGAGAGACTTTTTTCTATGAAGCTCAGAGGCTTAAGTCTAGAGTTAATTACCTTACAGTGTTCTTAGAGATGAGAGTAAACGTAGCCATGAAAAGCTGAAATGATGTCTTGACTGATGTGCAGCTAGTCCTTGCCAGAGCTTAAATGAGACTGTCCTCCTGGTTTTAATTTGGAGTATACTGTTCTTTCTTTCCTTCATTATTGCTGTGTATCTCTCTCTACTTTTCCTTCTTTTCCTCTTTGCCTCCACAATCTCTGCATGCGTCTCATCTTTTTTCATCTTTTTTGAGTGGCTTTTATTATATTCTATCAAAACAATAGAGGCAGTGTGATGTGAGGCCTAAATGTGGGTCCAGACTCTCTCACTTACAGGTTATGTGATCTTTGGTCAAAGTACTTAATCCCCAAATCTTAGTTTCCTAACAATAAAATGGAGACGAGAAAAGTAGGTCTTCAAGGAAATTCCTCCACCTAGACAGAGCCCTGACCTCCAAGGCCAACTTTGAGGGGCAAGCATTGCTTAGAAAGAAGTTAGATCTCCTTACTCTCAGTTCTATTTAAGAGATGCTAACTCCTCACTAATTGTGTGCTACCATTACCACCACCAAACAAGCTGTTTCATTCCTGGTAATAATCCTGTTGTGGCATTTCAGTCAGCCCTGGGGAAGACCTAGGGAACAAGGGATATAGACAGAGTAACCACTGTGTAATGCATTTAAGTTTTTTAAGTTTATTTATTTATTTTGAGAGAGAGAACGAGTGTGGAAGGGGCAGAGAGAATGCCAAGCAGGCTCCTTGATGGCAGTGCAGACCCCATTGCGGGCCTCAATTTTACGAACCATGAGGTCAAGACCTGATCCAAAACCAAGAGTCTGACACTTAACTCACTGAGCCACCAGGTGCCCCAAGGAAAATTCATTTTAAACGGTCTTCTATAGACATGCCTCTTGTGTGGTCTCTTGAGTGTCTGGTTGGCTTGCTTTCTTTCCCAAGGGGCTCTCTCTGAAATGTCTACTCTGGACGCCTAGTGTCTGACAGGGATTTGAAGTCCTGAGGGAGCAGGAGCTCTTGTTTAATCGGAACTTGAGTTTCCTGTTTGAAGACTCCATTTTCCCTGAATAATTAATTCGAAAATGACTGTCTCCCAACCGTGTGGACCACTTGACCACTGAATACAATGTAATACTTCTAATATTTGCCTGACTTTCTTAGATTGTTGTAGATGGTAGTGAGAAATAAAAACTCAGTGAAAGCCCAAATTCTTATTTTACAATATGGAATATGTTGAGGTGCTTCTTTGAGGTCATACCTGGGTGAGTACTCCATACTAGTATTTTTGCTTATTACTTAGTTTGTGGTAGAGCAAGGTCCTTGTCTGTTTTTGCACATGACTCTATCCCTGAGGCCTTGGCCAGTGCCTAGCTCATGGTAGGTATACAGTACATACTTGAATGCATATATGAACAACCATTATTTTGTACCATTAGATTATTAAAATAGGTAAAAAAAAAAAAACCCTACAGTTACACGTTATTTAGGCCATCCATTTTGTAAACAGTTTGTACTTTTAGGAAATGAAATGTAAAAGCTTTTATTTTATTCTCAAATTTTTTTTACTAAATAAGCTTTGAATAGAGACTTAATGGAAACTGTGGGATTGTAGAGGTGCCTGGGTGGCTCAGTCTGTTAAGCGTTCGACTTTAGCTCCGGTCATGATCTCGCGGTTCAAGGGCTCGAGCCCTGAGTGGGGCTCTTTGCTGACAGCTCGGAGCCTGGAGCTTGCTTCCTGTCTCCTGCTTCTTTGTCTCCCTCTCTCTCTCTGCCCCTTCCCCACACGTGCTCACTTGCTTTCTCTCTCTCTCAAAAATAAAATAAACGTTAAAAAACAATTATGAGATTGTAAATATAGAAATTATAAAAAAAAAAACCTTGAGAAATGAATTATTTCAAACCCCATTGGTTCAGTCTTGGTAGGGGCAGGCTTTTCCTTATGGGTTAGGGTTTTTAAAACTAAGACCATTTAGGTCTTTTATCTTGTCATTTGATCTAAGATACACTAGAGAAATTTAACACTGATGATGTAATGAACATATGTTATTACCCAACTATTTTAGATTCTCATAAATCCTGAATAAATACAGTAAGCCCTTCTGAGAGGAGTGTATTTCTGTTACTTTAAAGGGAAGACAAATAAGTTATGAAGCTTATAACTTATTAATGCTTGAATGAAGTTTCAAGCATATTTTTGTAGCTTTGGATGTTTTTGTACTAATCAGCTTGCTAAGGTTGTTCAAAAGGTGTTTTTTTCCCCAAGGATACAGATTCTTGGGAATCTTGCAAAAGACAAGTCTGTCTGTCCTCCCAGAATTTACATTTTTACGTGGGAGACAGGCAGTAAGCAATAAATACATACATTAGGCAATAATATATTAGGCAGTGTGAGTTCTGAGTGCATTGACCAGGATAAAGGAGATAGGAGTGTTCTGGATGGATTGGGGCAGATTGTGGTTTTAAGTAGGAGATCTGGGTGGGCCTTACTGAGACATTGACATTAGAACAGAGATTTGAAGGAGGTGATGAAGTGAGCCATACTGTTGTCTGGGGAGTGGCTTTCCTAGAGGAGGGAAGAGTCCTGGCAAAATGTGAGCCAGGACCTGCAGTTCCTTGCGCTGCTGCAGCTGTGAATGGTGAATGTGGGATGGGGTGGGGGGCCGCGGTAAACTGGTGCGGGGAGCAGGTCAGAAAGGTAGAGGGGAGGGTAGCCGGCAGTGTGTGTAGGACCTTGGGCTTTTACACTAACTGATCCTGGAAATCACTAGAGTAGTGGTTCTTCAGTGTGGTCTGGGCACTCTTAGTAAGTGTGAGCGGTCAGACTGTTTTCATGATAATACTAAGTTATTTGCCTTTTTACTCTCCTGCTCACTTGAGTTTATAGTGGAATATTTTAGAGGCTGGATGCTGTGTGATATTGGCAATAGATTGAATTCAAAAGAAGATACGAGAATTCTGTTGTTTCTATTAATAAAGACATTTAAATGATTTGCAAAAATAGAAAATCGTACCTCTCACTATTTTATTTTGTTGGATAAAATGTGTTTTGTTAAAATGTAATGGGATTTACTATTTTAAAGTGAATCACAAGTAATCTAGATACTTTTCAGTTTTGATTTGTGGTATGGGAGGTATTAACAGGTGTGACTCTTCCAAACACAAGCTCTTTAGGTTCCTGGTAGTATTTTTTTTTTAAGAGAGAGTGTGAACTGGGGGTGGGGTGGGGGGGGGAGAGGGAGGGGGAGAGGATCTTAAGCAGGCTCTAGGCTCAGCTCAGAGCCCAACTCAGGGCTTGATCCCATGATACTGGGATGGTGACCTGAGCTGAAATCAAGAATCAGATGCTCAAACTCAACTGACTGAGCCACCCAGGCGCCATCCCTCCTTGTAGTTTTTTCAGCATTGAGTCCTGAGACCAAAAAATTTGAGGACTCCATTAGAGAGTTCTGAGCAGAGGAGTGACTTGTCACTTGGATGTTAACAGGCTAACTCTGGAAAAGAGAGACTAGGCTGGCAGGAGCAGTGGTGGAGACAGGGAGGCCAGCGGGGCTATTTCAGTGGTTCAGGTGAGAAATGACGGTGGCTGAAACTAGCGTGGTAGGGAGTGAGGGGTCATTGGGATTCTGGGTGTATATTAAGAGGTGAATAAATAGTATTTGCTGGTGGATTAGGTATGATGTGTGAGAGAATGGACCTGCCATTTTTTGAGGTCAGGAGGAAGAAGTTTGGAGGACAGATAGGAATTTGGCTTTTTAAGTGTGTCAAAGTGACATGTTTATAAGACAGTTGGATACAGGCATTTGGAGTTCAGGAATGCCCTTCACCAGGATTTTTGTTATTATTTTGGTGATATTTTATATGGTAACATTTAATAAGTTAAACTTTTATGATCTCAAAAGAGGGTTTTCTGCATTTTATAAACTCTTATTAGAATTGCTTTCTAAGGGGCGCCTGGGTGGCTTAGTTGGTTGTGTCTGACTGGCTAAGGTCATGATCTCACAGTTTGTGCTTTTAAGCCCCAAGTCAGACTTTGTGCTGACAGTGCTGAGCTTGCTTTGGAATCTCTGTCTCCTCTCTCTCTGCCCCTCCTCCTCTCACATGCAAATCTCTCTCTCTCTCAAAAATAAATAAACATTTAAAGAAAATTGCTTTCTAAGAATATTGTTCTATGATAGTAGAATGTATTCGTTAAGAGGCAGTAAAAATGTACAAGTGTAACCAGTAGCATACATAACATTACTTAGATTTTCTGAATCTAGTTCTTTGTAAAGTAAACTAACTTTGGTTTAATTAAAGGGGGTCATATTCAAAGTACCATATTAAAGGAATGTTTTCAGTATGAATTCTGTTGATATCTGAGGGTACTGTATATGTTGTTCTTGTTACAAAGATGGAAGTTTTCTGTATCCATCTTTTCTTTGGTATAAATTGGAATTTGGTAAGGAGATCTGTCACTTCTTCATGTATTTGTTCATTCAATTTTTTACATCATTGTCTCATAGATTATAATCTGTTACCATTGTTATTAGTAAAATCTTCTAAGGCAAGCATTTATTTTTAAAAAGTTAATATATTTAGATGCTTACACATTTAAGTCATGACATTCAGGTGTATATGGTAAAAAAAAAATCTCTCTTCCGGCCCTGTAGGTGGGTACTTGCTTTTCATTGCTATGAGTTTATTTCTGTTCTTCTAGAATACTAAAGAGATTGGGAAAAGTTACTAATAAACATGGCTAGATTCTCAAGTATTACTTTTGGCCCGGAATCTAATGACATCTACTGGTTTATTGTTGCATCTTCTTCAGATGTCCATTAACTGTGTTTCTTAACCTTTAGATTTCAAGTTTGGTACCGTTGGTATCATATAGAGATAATAAGGGTTGGTTTCCCCTGAGTGTTTTAAAAAACTAAATGACCAGAAGGCAACTTATTCCTTTAAAAAAAAACAAAAAAAACTTGATATATAACATATAAAACTAACCAGGTTTAAAAGTAACCTCCAAACAAAACCCAATTTAAATCAGAAAGGATGCCTATTCTAATTAAAATATTGGTTTTTATTAACTTTAAGAAATGCTTTCTCCCATTCTGTTCTGTTCTTTGGAATGGCCTGTTTTGCCTTCTCTGTAGGCCAGCAGCATCTGTGGGCTTACTCATTCAGGACTGCCACTTTTCTACGCACTTAGGCCTAGATTCCACCCTCTGAGGCTGTGTTCTGTTAGCACGGGAAGAGGAGCGCTGCGTAGACTTGTTTGTATTTCCTAGTAAACAGTGGGCTGGTCTTGGTAGAGCTGCTGGCGGTGAACTAAGAGTCGTTCATTCCATTTTCCCGTTTTCCAGTCTCTGATTACCATCTCTTAACATGAGGTTCAAGGTCTTCTTATTCCAGAAAGCCCTTTATGAAATTCTAATTGAAAGCTGGTTGGACTAGCTGTGACATTGGACCATTTCTTACATTTCTGAGCATTTTTTTCCTTTCCCTTCCTTCCTTGCCTGTCTCTCTCTCTCTCATAAGATGGGTATTGTGTCTACTTCAGAGTCTGGGGAGAATCAGATAATTCATGTTAAGGATTTTAGAATGCTGAAAGTGCTCATGTTAAAAAAAATAATTAGATCTTTGTGGTTTATTTTTATAGTTAGGAATCAGTGACTTAATCCTTATTATAATTTTATATAGGGAATCCAGTATTATTTGCATCATTTTGACTTAAGGTGCTTTCTAACATCCTAAGAAGAATATCTTTACTATTTTATAATAGTAAAAAAAATTCATATAGTAATGTGAAATGAAAGCTAAAAGTCCCTGTAAATCCATCTCCCAGAGATGATTACTGTTAAATAGCTATATCCTTTTTTGACTTCTGTGTGTCAAAAAATACACATACTTAATATAAATTGGATTATATAATGGACTTTATTTTCTGTAACCTTTGAAAGAGCTTTTCCAGGGAGATGCAGCTACTATTAAATGCCTTCCTTGATACAGAACTGCTGCTAAGAGCAGTTAAGGAACAAGGATGGACTTTTTTATAAGAACTTTGCTGTTTTCATGTTTTTTATGTGAAATTTATCCACAATTTTATGCAGTCGTTAGTTAAATTGCCAAAGCAGTTAAAGGAGGGCTATTGGTTTAATTTTGTAGTTTTTCTTTTTTAAAAGAAAATGTTTATTTTGAGAAAGATTTGGCAGGTTTGGGGGTACACAGAATGAGGAGAGAAGGAATCCCAAGCAGGCTTCTTGCTCCGCCCACGGAGCTGACCCCCGAGCTCAGTCTCAGGACCCTGAGATCACGGCCTGAGTGGAAATCAAGAGTCGCGTGCTTAACTAACTGAGCCACCCATGTACTCCACGTTTTATTTTTTTTGCTTATAGTTGGGAAGTTCACAATACAATTTAACTCCCCACATCAGGTCCCAGGTCCCATCAGAGAATTACTGATAAGTTAAATCAAAATTAAGTCAGTTTATTTGGTTAATCAATTTTACTAAATGTTCCATATCCTCTATTAACCTGCTTTTTAATTTATTTGCTTTCTCTGTACCTTATGGGTGTAGCCTCTTAAAATGAGTACAGTGAAGTTATATTATTCCCTGGGTTTTGCACTGCTCAAAATATCTGTAAAACTTTCCTTGTATTTAGTAAACCTTGAATTAGAGGTTTCTTTTTGCAGAAGAGATCTTTGTTCCCTTTAAGTATATAACAGCCACCACTTTAGGTGGTGGCAGTTGTTTCTTGGTTATAAATAGACTCCTAATATGATTTTTTTACAGATTTAATAAGTTTCATTTTAAATAGAGTCTAGTAATTTGTTAATTAAGACCTAAAATAACTAAAACATTCCTTTGCTTTGTACATTCAGGTTAGTGTCCAGCAAGGAGGCCGCTTTGGTGCCCAGGAGATTGTGAGGACACGTAGAGCCTGTTTAACTAATGTTCAGTTGAAGTGGTGAAAGTTTGTCATTTTAACTTCACTTATAAAATTTTTCCTATGTATGTCAAAGCATATATTTTTATAAATAACGTGGCTCTTATTTTACTGAAAAAATTAATGGAAACTGTTAATTTTAAAAATGCAGTAATGGTCGTATGACACTAACATTTTCATTTCTTTCTGTATTTTATATCCAGTGTATTACAATGAAAAATGTTTTGATGATTTTTAAATATAAGGCACACAGGAAAAGCAGATAGATGGCCCAAGTAAAATGTATAGGTTTAGAACAGTAGCATAGCCAGTTGAACAATTGGAATTAGCTACCACAACACTAGGTATAAGATGTGTTTTGTATGAAAATGTTTTCAGTGTTTTAAAAAGTTGTTTTTTAATTTGTATTGTTAAAATCCTGAAAATAATTCTTCCATGCACTTTTTCATTTTCTTGGTTTAAGTTTTTTGAAAAAAATTCTAAACCAGACATTAAAATAGGGTTCTGTTCTAGCCTTTTTCCAGTCTTCTAACATCACAGTATTGAATTTATACATAGCTGTTATCTATCTATTTGTCTGTCTTGGGACATAACTACTTAATTTTATATTTTAGATTTTTCAGCCTGTAGTTTTCTGTTCTCTAATAATTCTTCATGTTATTTCTGACATTTTACTTTTCCACAGAGTGGTTGATCTGTTAGTTAATCCAGTGATTCAGATTTTTAAAAACATAAAAAATTTTACGGTGACAGAATGGGACGCATATACAGTAATTCACTTTTAATAAAGAGTAGTGATGAGCCAAAGGCAAAGTGAGCTAAGCCTTATGAAACATAAGAATGATTTCAAAGCATAGCGTTTAGTTATGTTCGGTGAATTAGGGAAAGGGACAAGGCAGATGATGTAGTATTAACAGGTCCCATAGACCTGTGCAGTGACTGTTTCCCTCTTAGTAAAAGAGTTCGTTGACTGATAATTGAGGTTTAGTCTGACAAAGGAAAAAGAATCAAGGTAAAAGCAGAGAAATGTAAGGAAATGTAAGGAAACAGTCTACTGGAACAGGTTTTCAGACGTAAACAGAAGTAGTTTTCAGTATACTGAAATTTGAAAAAATGGTATCACCCAGTATCAATTCTGGGGGCCTGATTGCTGGAAGTGTATACTCTCAAAAGCTGAAACGTGTGTATCCTAAACTTGATGACACAGCCTGGAGAATCCAGAACAGATTGTTTCCTGTTTACGCTAGTGGATCCCTTCCTGTTTACACTAGTGGATCCCGAAGGGACTTCGAGCCCTGATGCAGCCTGAGGTGTCCTCAGGCGGTGGATACGGCCCACCTTTGTTTCCGTGTGCGGGCAGCAGACGTGTGTGTGCTGTGAGTGCAGGCAGTTGGCTCAGAATAGTCATCCCTGAAGATGTGAACTGATAGATTACACTCTGGAGGGAGTGGTCTAGTAGAGAACAATCAGGAAAACAACCTTAGATCATCTACTGGTATTTAAACAAAGTTGTGGAAGATGGGGTGGATGGTGGAAGCTTGGCTTATTAGCACCACCACCATTTGAGCCAGGCAATGTGTTCATCAAAGAGCTAAAGGTATCCTTAAACACACTGTGGAATTGGAGTGCTTGGGACTGGAGGGAGGCAGCCTGGGGGACTTCTCATCGGTTGTCAGGGTGAGAATGGTACAGGATTTTTCATTTTAAAAGGGCATGGAACAAATGTTGTATGTCTAAGTGAGTGAGAGGGTGTGGAGCCATGCTGTTTTACGGCTCCGAAGAGGACACTTAGATACGGAACTGTTCAACTATTTTTAAGACCATCATAAGAATGAGGCATTTGATCTATTTTTTGAGCTTTGGAGTATGGGCAAGTAGAGAAATTTTAGGATTGATTTTTATTTCAGTAAGATTTGTAAACTCTAATAAAACTACAGAGATGTCTAAAACAAGTTGTCTTGATATTGGGGGAGAGATATTTTGGAGTTATTGTAGTGGGAAATTTTATACTAGGTGATTAAATAAATGGCTCTAAGCTTTTAGTTCTGTGAACCGTTTTTTTTTTTTTAACATTTTATTTTTGAGAGACAGACAGATCATGAGCAGGGGAGGGGCAGAGAGGAACACAGGACTGGAAGGAAAGCAGGCTCCAGGCTCTGAGCTGTCAGCACAGAGCCCAATGCAGGGCTCAAACCTACGAACTGTGAGATCATGACCTGAGCAGAAGTCAGATGCTCAACCAACTGAGCCACCAAGGCGCCCCTGAACCATTCTTGTAGGTTGATGAAGATAGTGTGGAGATGAGCAGACATTTGAGCATTATTGTGTGATACAACAAAAATCTTATCAGTTGACCCTTGAAAAGTGCAGGGAGTTGGGGTGCTGACTCCCCTCATGGAAAATCCATGTGTAACTTTTGACTCCCCCAAACCTTAATTACTAATAGTCTGCTGTTGACTGGAAAACTTATTACTACTAATATAAACAGTCAATTAACATGTACTTTGTATGTTATATGTATTATATACTATATTACAATAAAACCTAGAGGGAAAATGTAAAAAAGAAAATCTTGTGTAAATATCAATAAGAACATCTTTGTGTAGTACAAACCATGTTGTTCAAGGGTCAACTATATAAAACATATTAATCATGAAGAGCTTCTGTGTTTCATAAGTGAACACCTGTAAATCCACCACCTAGGAACTAGGAAGGAACTAAAACACGACTCATACCCGTGACACTTACTGTAATATTTTGGCCATGATTAGATCAACTTGGTAGGAAAACATTAACAAAACTTTTGATTACCAGGACTTAGGACTGAAAGCTTTGGAGATAAAACTTTTTAAAATACAGGGTTATAAGGGAGAAAATATTACCTGGGGTCCTCACATACTAAGGGTGGGAAACAGTGTATTCATTTGAGTTACTCAGTAATCAGCCTCTAATTAGGTACAGCTACAGAGAGGTTAAGAGATTTGTCTAAAATCAAGTTACTCTTAGAACTGGAATCAGAACTTTTTTTCTTTTTTTAAAGATTTATTTTTTAAGTAATCCCTACACCCAACATAGGGCTTGAACTTAAAACCTGAGATCAAAGAGTTGCACGCTATACACTACCCAACTGAGCCCCAGAAAACTTGTTTTGGCTCAAGTGTTGTAAGTTACATGCCAAGAAGTGCTTGTGATCTCCTGGCTGGAAAGGTGCTGTTGATAAAGGCAGTTAAGTACTCAGCTGGCTAGACACAGTGAGTAAGATTGTAAGATGCTTGAGAACTAGGACTTAAGTCATGTTTTCATTCCCATCATTACAGTGTTGTATATAATTTGTGTTCTCTTGTTAAATTGAGTAGTAATATATCTTAGAGACTGAAAGAAACATGGTAGGAAGACTTTGTATCTTAAGTAGAATTTATAATTATATTGGTTATATCTTTGCTTCACTTACTCTCTGTCTTTAGGAAACAAAAGTCAGAGTTTCTTTCCTCTAGCCTTCTTTCTTGACCTTAAAAGCCTGTGGCAGAGTTGATGATCCTACCTTTGTGCTACCACCATCTCTAATCTGCACCTCTTACTGTTCTTCTTTGGAGTATCTATTTGTTTATATACCTCCCATAGGAGACTAACTTCTTTGAAAGCTTGGAACCATAACTTGTTTAACTTTAATGCCTTATATATAACCTAGCTCATTCACCCAGCCCATCTACCCAGACCATTGAGTATTGACTGAGGGCCACTGTTGGACCATATGCTGTTCTAGGAGCTGGGGTTACAGTGGGTAGCAGAGTTTTAATGAAACTCAGAGTTATTAATCAGAGAGTCACAGATGTTTATAGAAATACAATTTAAATGGTAGATGTGGCTTTTTTTTCCGTTGTATCATCTAACTGGGTATGTGAGGGTCAGTGATTATTCTATATTTATGTATTTTTAATTTAGTCATTTAATGTGAATTTTCTTATAATTGATTTTCTTGGTTTATCTAAGTTTGCTAAATTTGTTTACCTGGAATTAATGTTGTTTTCTTTTTTAGTCTTTTGTATTACTATGGTTATAGATATTTTAATATTGAACTCTTCTTGCATTCATGGTATAAATTCCACTTCTTGGTGCATTATTTATTTAGTATGCTGGTGGAGTCGATTCATTTAGGATGTTTGTATTTATATTTGTAAGCAAATTTTATCTACGGTCTTCTTTTATGCTGTCTGTTGTCAGGATTTTTATATCCATGTTTAATTAACATTATAACAAGAATTAGGCAGTTTCTGAAGAGGAAATTTAAATGTAATAATACTGAAAGTGCTTTAATATAGAGGCAGGAACTAAAGAATATATACATACTTTTAATTAAACTTCCCTAATGTCCTTTGGTAAATTACTTGCTATAATTATGTAAACAGTTATTTATATTTGAATTATTACTTAGTGGTTGAAAACTTGATTGGAGAATTGTCACATGTGATATATAAAATCAACACAAGTTTGATACTGGACATGTTTAGTAGGAAAGATTTCATTATTAAACTAGAAATATAGAAAGAATGTAAAGAATGAAGTCTTGTCTTTATAATGTAGTTAAACCCAAGGTGCATTCTGTTGATTTTTTTTTTTTAATTTCATTTGCTATTCAGAGATGTACATTTGGTCAGCTTTGAAAAGCAAATTGTTATTTAAGAGATAAGATTGTTATAAAATGAATGTTGCCATCATTGAAGCAGAAAATGTAAGACACTATTTTCACTGATTTAAGACTATATAACTGGGTAAGAACACCTTTGATCTCCCTTTTTGCTAAGTTGGGTTTTATGTAACAAAGACATATAAATAACTAGTTAAGAAAATTAAAGCGTGCGTTCATATTTCATAGTTTCTGAATCGCAGTATATTGAAATTCCATGTTTGGAAGGTGTACAAAATGCATTATAAAAATAAAAGTCGTTTTACTTTTAAATTTTAATGGAGACAGCTTTTTCCCCAAGGAGGACACAATCTGTAGCATGGAGAGACTGCTTTAGAGGCATCCAGCTGATTTAGCAGTGACAGCCCTTATCAGACCGTATGTTCCGATGGGCAGGGGCCTGCCCTCTAACACATTTTCGTGGAAGTTTAATAAAGAATTCTTGAAAGAACTGATTTCTTCATTCAAGTCTTGATTCCTTTAAATAGATTTCTTATACTTTTTCTTATATTTGTATCTGGGAACTTTTTAAAAGGTCATTGACCAGGGCGCCGGGGTGGCTCATTTGATTATGTGTCTGACTCTTGATATTGTCCAGGTCATGATGTCACCGTTGGTGGTTCAAGCCCTGCGTTGGGCTCTGGGCCCCTCCCCCACTTGTGCACGTGCTTGCACTTGCATGCATGCTCTTGCTTGCTTGTGCTCTCTGTCTCTCAGAATAAACAAACTTTTTTTTTTTAAAGTCATTGACCCTAGGTATTTCTGCCTTCTTTCTTATATTTCATTCATTAATGCAATGTAGTTTGAGCTCTTTTAACCATCTTTCCTTGAAACTTCTCTGGTCACCAGTGGCTTAGTGGTCAAATCCAAGGTACCCTGTTTTGCTCTTTGCCCTACCATGAGTTTGTGGTATTGGACACTGTTGACCACCTTGTCTTTGGTTCTGTTATTCTTAAGCCACTTTGACACCTCCCTTCCCTACTTCTCTTCACCTCCATTTCTTGGTTTGGATCTTTTTTTTTCTTTACTCCTTAAATGTTGCTTTTCCTAGGATTCAGTTAGTCCACCCTTCTCCCTAGATCCTCTCTAAGAAATCTCTTCTATTCCTGTAGCCTTAACTAATATTTGTATATTAAACTTTAGACTTCTGCTGAACTTAAAATCTGTATTATCTGTTGGACGTCTGTTTACCCAGAGACCTAAAATAGCTATGGAAGTAGTCCAGTTTAAATCTCATTCAGACAGGTTAGTTCTGAAGTATAAAAGAGCCTTTGGTATTAGTTTTGTGTGATAGGCATTCTTATTTGACTAAAGTTCTCATGTGGAATGAATGGCCTCATTTAGGCATGGAGAATTTAGGTAAAATAGCAGGTTTATCTCAGAGTGGTTAAGAGCCTGGGCTCTGAAGTTAATTTAAATAAAATATATTATTTCGTTGATAGAAATTTGATTCCTGGTAGAAATTAATTAAGGCTATAGTTCTGTTAAACATAGACTTAATCCAGGGAATGGCAGAATAGGTTAACAATTCTTTACTCCTTACTTTAACACCATATCAGTGAGCCCCCCCCCCACCTTCTTTTTATAATTTCATTTTCCTGGACTAGCAAGAATATTTTTTTGTCTAACACATTTAAAATTTTTACTTTTAACAGAAATTAGCAGAGTACGGAAAGACATGTACAATGACACATTAAATGGCAGTACAGAGAAAAGGAGTGCAGAGTTGCCTGACGCTGTGGGACCTATTGTTCAGTTACAAGAGAAACTTTATGTGCCTGTAAAAGAATATCCAGATGTAAGTATCTTGTTGTTTTATTCAATTTTTTTCTGCTTCACATACTATGGGAAGGGATATGTGTGGTGGTAAATACTTAAGCATTGTCAGCTGCTTTGAAACACTGCCCGGTCAGGGACTAGAGGCATGAATAGTTCGGCTTGGACAGTTTAAAACCGTTTTTAAAATGTGTTTTCACTTAAGTGCTGTTAGGTCACTTTTGAAAATGCACATGGTAAAGACTTGGTTTTAGATTTCAAATCAAGGCCGGGAATACGGAAAGAGCTTTGGTCTTCACGTCACAGAGAGCACCAGATAGAGTTCTCTCCTCATCTTTAACCTGATCTCGGAGAAGCCACAGCCTGGGCCCTGTCATCCTTTCAGTAAAATGAGAGGCTGGACTATGACAGCTGAGGTTCCTTTCAGGTCTAAAATTTTTATGATAAGCGCTCTTGATAAGTTTTTTCTTGTATTTTGTCTTTTTCAATCTTGTTTCTTGCTCAGCTCTACTCCATACATGTCTTGTTGCAAGTAGTAAGCTTGTCCTGTACCAGTTAATTAGCTCCAAACTCTGTGTGTGTTACAGAACCCTGCGTCATATGGTTCTTTCTATCTCTGACTTCATCCTGAGTGATTTCTCCTCTTCCTCAGTACCCTGTAGCCACATTGGCTGTTAGAACAAGTCAGGTCTCTTCTCAGCCCCAGTGCTTTTAGGTCAGCTGTACACTGATTGAGATTTTAGCATAAATGTTACTTCAGAGAGGTCCCCTCTCCCCATTTTATCTAAAAGCAATCTGGTTACTCATTGTTTCACATAAGTCTCTCTATTTTTCTGCAGTGGCACTTACTCTCTGATATTTTAAAATTTATTTTTTTGTTTCTCCTCCTCAGAACAGTAGGTGCTTAAAACAAGAGCCTGTGTTTTTGTTCTTTAACATAAACTCCCAATATACATAGTATTTGTACAGATTGGTTCCAGTTATTAAATAAAAAGGCAATTTGGTGGCATTTTGCAGGATTCAGAGAGCTATTCTGCAAAAAAGGAGTTGGTATTATAAGGTCAAAATGTGATGTATACTCTAAGACTCATTGAGTATATGGACAGTATACTAGTCTAAAGATGGAAAATAAATGTCTTAAGTTGGATTAATGGAAAAAAGCTTTGACATTTCACAAGTTGCATTTCTTTTTCTTTCTTTTCCTTCCTTCCTTCCTTCCTTCCCTCCCTCCCTCCCTCCCTCCCTTCCTCCCTCCTTCCTTCCCTCCCTCCCTCCCTCCTTCCCTCCTTCCTTCCTTCCTGTTTATTTTTGGGAGAGAGACCAGGTCGGTATGAACCAGGAAGGGACAAAGAGTGAGGGAGACACAGAATCTGAAGTAGGATCCAGGCTCCGAGCTGTCAGTACAGAGCCTTGATTTGGAGCTTGAACTCACAAACCCTGAGATCATGACCTGAGCCAAAGTCTGACACTCAAATGACTGAGCCACCCAGGCACCCCACATGTTGCATTTCTAATACAGTTTCTTTAAAGTTCATACATTTACTTTGATAAGTATTTTTGGTTGCACATATATAAACAATTCTGGATAAGCTCAGAGAAGCTCAGCGTTAGGAATTTGGCCTTTGTCTTTGAGACCTTTGCTCTTAACATTATTTGGCTTCAGTGACTCCCAGACTTTATCTTCAAATTTCAGGTTCTTAGGAGAGAAAAGGTATTTTGGACTAATCTGCCATGACTGAGGATGGGAGGTTAAGTAACATAACCGAGACATGGTCACTCTGGCCCCACCCTTGAGGGCTGGAATGATTCCTACAGATGGAAGCTTACGATTGGGGCAGCTGTCCTAATTGGAGTCTCCTGCTGTTTGGTGTTTCAGTATCTCCTAAAGGGTATCGGCCTTCTCATCTCACTGTTTAAACTCCGAAGGATAACGTCTCGGCACTAGTCGTTAACACAGAATATGTAGGATCATAAGACCTTGTAAAGAATATAACCTTGGTCTGCCTAGTCGCCGTTCTTCTGGGAGGAAAAAAATCCTTTTCAGGGAAGGGATAATTATATTACATTATTTATGACACGTTTCTTCTGGTTCCCCCTCTTTTGGGGGGGGAAAGTCCTGTTCAGGGAAGGGGTATTTATATTGTATTATTTAAGACATGTTTCATATAATTCTCTAAGTCAGAAGGGATATATATGATAGTGTGGGTCTGGAGTAATCTTTTCTCTCTCTTTCTTTCTTCCGCCAATTGGGATTCATTGCCAGGGTAAACTCCTGTTGCTGACAGGCGTCTTACAACAAAACATTGTTTAGGTCTATGGATCTCAAAATGTGGTCCCAGGACTGTAGTACCTTCTGGGAACTTGTAAACATTCAAGCCCCACCCCAGTCTAGGTGAATCAGAAACTGAAGGGGCAGGACACAGCAACTTGCCTTCCAAACCGTGTAGAGGATTCTGATGCATGTTAACATTTGAGGAGACTGCTCTTATTTGTTTATCATCAGAATAAGCGGTGCTGACAGGTGGTTCTTTTGCCAAGCGTTGTTCCAGGAGGCAGGTACTGTGGTGCATTACACAATGCCTCTGCCCCTGTGGAGCAGACACTGTAGTGGCAGAGACCGACAACAAAGGAATATGTAGGTACGGAAAGTGCTGTGGAAAAAAATAAGATGAGCTAAGCACCTAACTGGTGACTGTGTACTTACAGTAAAGGTATCTATTTTGAGATGGAGAGGATGCAGAGATGTGAACAAAGTGATAGGGAGGAAGGCATGGAAATTATTTGGGAGTAGAACATTCCAGGCAGAGTGAACAGCAAGTACAGTGACAGGCATGGGTGTGCCTGGGAAGTGGGGTAAGATGCAAGGTTAGAGAGCAGAGGGGCTGCGGGACCCAGGAGGGCTTTCAGACACTACTCTGGGTGAAGTCGGAAGCCAGTCAGATGTTTCGAGTCAAGGAGTGATGTGAACACTTGGGTTTTAATAGATTCATTCTTGGTGCTGTGGGCAGTGGTGGCAACAGGGACACCAGCTAGGGGACAGAAGAGGAACTTGAGCAAGAGGACTTAGGAATTCTTGGATCTCACATGGATTGTTAACTTAGAGCCAATAGCACATGGATATTGAGTGTGAAGGAAAGTCTGGTAGAGCTCAAAGGTTTTGATCAGTTGGAGAAATAGAATCATCAGTCCCTGAGGTGGAAAGACTGAGGCAGGAGCCCGTTGGGGAGGTGGAGATTCAACAGTTCTGATGTAGAGGTATTGGGTTTAAAGGTAGATGTCAAGGAGTGGGCATATCAAGTAGGCAGGGGTGTGTCTGGGTTGGCACTTCAAAATTTCTATTTTAACAATGCTTTTTAAGTGAGAAATTTAGTTATAATTTACAAGAGGAGAGAAATGGATATAAAACCATTTTGGTTCTCCAGATAATTTTTAATGCCCTAATTTTAATTTTCTATTACAAGAATTTAAGTTCTATTTAAAAATGAGATTTCTATTTAAAAATAAGTTATAAGAATTAAATTAATTAAATTTTTTCTTTGAGGTTATTAAATGCCAAATGAATAATAGCTATTTTGTGTGATCTGTATTAAGAACTTTATGTGATCTATATTAGGAACTTTATGTCAGCTTTGGGAAGAAAATAGCATCAAAGTAAAGTAGGGGAATGCATAAGATTTTGGCAGTATGGGAAAAGATTGATTTCAGAATTATGAGTTCGATATTGGCCACAGTGAAACAAATATGCATTCTTATTCTGGCAGTTTTTCACTTAGTATATCTTAAAGATCATGAATTATGCTTCTCTCCCACCCCTCCCATTTGTATGTAAGCTTGATTTTGTGAATGAATTCATCCTATTTGACTCAAATTATTAAAGCTCTGGAGAGGCATGTGACAAAGTAGTCGGAAGGATGGACTCAGACCTGGACGGCAGGCCGGTTCTGCCAGCTTTCTTTTTGACTTCGGGCAAATTACAGTTGTTTATGTTCATCCCTAAGGAGATAGTAAGTCTCTCACAGGTTTCTGAGGAGTTCTAAGTGAGTCAGTACATGTAGAACACTTGAAAAACGCCGTGATGCTGTATGAGCATTACCCAGAATGCAGGGTCTGTGAGGGCGGGCGTGTTGTCTGTGTTCTCACTGCGTTGGATATTGTGTCTGGTAAATAAATCGGCAGATGTACTCCAAACATCTGTGGTGCACGACCGTGTGAAAGCTGCACTCCTTCAAATCCTACTCAGCTTTTCTTTTAAACTTGGCCTTTGCATTTGCACATAGCAACTTATTTTACAGATGTGTTAATTTGGAAGTATTATTTTGGATTTGATTATGTATAGCTCTGGGACTGATAGGAGAAAAAAATTTTAGATTGAGAAATGAAATAGGGCGGTATACTGTTCTTCATGATGTTTCTGAGTCAGTGGCTTAACGATGTGGGACGGGGAAGGTAACAGGAGTACACTGAAACTGAACTGAGATTGTTTTCAAAGTTGATATTTATTAATATTTGTATTAACGAAGCAGACTTATATTGCATCTCTGCTGTGTACCAAGCCATCCTGGAGGTAGGGATATTAATTCTGTTGAAAAAACTCTTCGACATCGTTGTATAGTAGTGTGGTTTTGAGCCAGACAGGCCTCAGTTTTGAATCTTGGCTTTCCTCCCTTACTGGCTGTATTTGTCAACAGTTGTCACAATCATGCTCCAAAGTAAGCTACTCTAAAACTTACTGCCGTAAAATAACAAACATTGGGGTTTGTGCTCTTTAGCCTTTACTGTATGGTGGCCGAGATTCTGCTGGTTGGGCTTAGCCGAACTTGATGGAGGCCAGTTGCAGGTGGGTTTAGAGCTGTGTTCTTGCTGGGCTTGGTCCAGAGGGGCAGTAGCCGCTCAGAGCACGCCCCTCACTGCCAGAGCCCAGCCGGATTGCTTCTGCACTAAGGCCTCTGCTCCTGTCCTACTAACGTGCTGTCAGCTCAGTGATTGTCACCTATGGAGAATTTTGCCCCTCTTGGACATTTGACGATATCTGGAGATACTTTGGGCTCGCAAAAGCACAAGGGGAAGGGGTACTAAGTGGCATCTAGTAGGTAAATGCCAGGAATGTTCCTGAACATTCTGTAGTGAACAGGGCCGCTCCCTCACAGCAAATGATTATCCTGCCCCGCATGTCTGTAGCACTGAGGTTAAGAAACTGCATTATCGAGTCACTCGGTGAGAAGGGGACTGGAATAGTTATTTGCTGAAAAGTCATCCAGACTATCACACTGACTTTGAGCATGTGTTAATTTTTTAGAATCTGTTTCTTTGTCCATTAAATTATAAGGCGTCCCCACCCCCCACCCCCCAAACGGTTCAACGGAATATAGAGAACAACTGTTTGGAATCTGATGGAGCGCTCAGTATCGTTCTCGTGATTGTGAACATGAAAAAAATTTTCCTGTCCTTGAAGGATCCCACATTCCCGGATGAAAGTTAAAATACATTGCATTAATTCATTTAAGTTTATCATCCATTCATAAAGTGACAGATGTGAAAGAAGATGAAAGTTGTACACAGGCCATCAAACTGGTAATTTGGCTGATTACGTTATTAAGGACTTGTTTGAATCCATGGAGATTTCATAAAGCAGTATGTGAATGAAGTTAAGTCTGATTGATATAAGTAGAAGATGTTATGTTTTGATGAGTCAGTGATAATTCTGTCATTGAATTTGCCTTGTTATTCAGTTTTGAGTTGTGAGAAATTGTTTTATAGGATCTGCCACAGTGGTAGATAAATTCCAAATATTGTCAAGGTCTAGCTCTTAGGGATTGTAGTCATTCTAGTATATATACATGAACAGATTATATGGCCGAACTTTGTTTGGGACGTGAGATGAAATTGTAGTGAGATGTTCTCCAGATATTTAGTATGAATATAACTTTGATTTTCTGATGTTTTTAAAATGGGTTTTAGTTTTGAATGTTGATAGCTTTGAAGGTGGGCCATGGGTGTAGGCTATCATGATGACAAGCGTTAAAGGTTTGTAAGATGGATAAATGCTTTTTCAAATAGTTTTTCCAACAAGGATCCCAGCCTGGCAACTGTAATTTATAATAGAGGTTTATAATTACTCATAACATCCTGTAGTCTCATAATAATAATCTGTGTTAATGGTGGAGCAAGAGTTTTAAGTTCCCTTTCAATTCAATTTTCCTGAGTTCACAGATAAAATCTGGGTAGCCATACCTTCTGATTTAGTATATAGTATAGGGTTATTGGTTTTCTTCCATTTCTCAAGATTGTCTTCTGCATATTGGATGTTGAGCTAGCATTTGTTTGGGATGGATTAGGAGGAGAAGAGGGGGCAGTGCAGTTTGATATTTTTCTTTAGGCCTTTGTTCCTCTGACTATTGTGGCTTCCTTATTGTGTTGAAAGAATTAATCAAGAATCTTCTCGTAGAAACTACTTCCACCTTTGTTCTTAGAAACAAATAGACATTAAATCAAATTTAATCATCTTCAAAGTCTCCTTTTTCTGTACCAAGGTTAAGGCTTAGTTTTTGCCTGGATGTGATGTTAATTATGAGTGAAAATGTAATGCAT
Source organism: Suricata suricatta (assembly GCF_006229205.1). Lineage (NCBI taxonomy): Eukaryota > Metazoa > Chordata > Mammalia > Carnivora > Herpestidae > Suricata > Suricata suricatta. Next base: position 140,509,437 of record NC_043706.1, read on the forward strand.
TGAAAATAACATCCACACATCTCTCTTTGATAGTTGTTTACACATAAAACCATTGAAATAGATTGTTGATTTTCAGGAAGGTTGGTATATATTTTTATTGAGTGGAGTTGTGAAATGTTTCAGATTATTAATCTGTTGGAGATTTTAATTTGGTAGTACCATTTGAAGATATTGAGCATATCTTTAAGCTTTAGGCAGAGAAACTGTTATTGTTGCTTTTGAACTTTATTTACTTAATTTACTTATCTTGAAAGAGAGAGAGAAAATCCCAGGCAGGCTCCACGCTGTCGGCGCAGAGGCCCTGTGCGGGGCTCAAACCCACGAATTGTGAGATCCCGACCTGGGCCAAAACCAAGAGTTAGACGCTTAATGGAGTGAGCCACCCAGGTGCCCCATGAACTTTAAACAGATCAATTTGGTGAGGGTTAATTTCATGGTTTTCTCATCTTTTTGTTTTTGGTTTGGAAGTTTCCCTTTTAGGGCATATTAAGGCCTGCCGTATATCAGATATTTATTAGGGTCTCTATGGTCTGAGATACTTTGAATTTGTTAGGATGTTAATAGAAGTTATTCCAAAAAAGATTTCAAGATAGCCTGAAAACAAATTTTTGTTTAGCTCAGGTTTTCTCACAGTGTAACAGTTTTAAAAAGAATAAGCCTTTTCAGTCTTAAAATGCTAAGGCTTTATTTTGTTACAAATGTATTTTAATATTTAAAAGGAAATTAGTGTTCAGAAGAACACATTAGAAAATGAAGTTTATTTTTAGGGGAGTATTCCTTGTAAGCAAATGTTTTCAGCTGAGATAACAGAGTTTTGTCTATCATTTATCTCATCCAAAAAGAGTTTGTTAGGATCTGATCTGTTAAAGTCATTGCTCTCAGGGACTTATCAATCAGCTGCATACCTAATCACTGATAGCTAGCTAACCTCCATCTCTCTCATACTGTCCCTGAAATAACCAAAGGAACATAACAAAAATTGGAGAGAAATCTGATTTTCAGGGCTATTCATATTTCTTAAACATTGAGGTGTTTCTGTTGGATCTTAAAGGAAAATTCAAGATGTTGATCTATTGGCCCATCTGGAGCGAGCATTGTCCCCTGGAACTCAGTGAGTAGTAGAATCTTCCTGAACCCAACCCTCTTCCCTCCAAACCTGGCAAACAGAATGGGCTCTGGGGGGAGTCAGAGGCTGTAGCACTTGCACTTGACCACCCATCCTAAGGCCTGTGCACAGTAGATGACCTACATTTATTCTGTCAGTGAATGAACTCCTGTTTATACTTTGTTTTGGTTTGAATTTGAGCTGAAAACTGTAGTTTTTGATGGAACCTGCTTTAACTTTAGGAACGTTGCAATCAAAATTTTTCAACAAATAGCCTTGGAACTAAATTCACTTAATTATTTCATTGGGAAAGCATTACATGTCATAATAAATTCAGGTCTCTGAAAGAAACAATTTGTAATTAAATTAGGCACTTGCTGAAATCTGGTTCTCCCTACCATAGAGCACTGTTTTTCTCAAGTTCCAAATCCGTATCATCAGTAAGCGGCCTCCCTAGAATGAACTTGGCCATTTCCGTGCTTCATATTGGTGTGATCATCTTTTCTTTATTATTTGATAAGGAATAATTGAGCTTTAAAAAATGTATCTCTGTTGTATTCTTTGGGGTTAGAGAACAGGATTGCTTTATTAGTTTCTTGCCTTTTATGACACTGTATGAAAGCAGTATAAATTTGCAGTTTTAACAGATTAAAACAAAGGAGAAATCTAAAATTTGTAAAGTAATTAGAAACATGAAGACTGAAAAGATCTCTCAGTATAGAGCAGTGGAATTTTGGCACTCTGCTATGTGTGTGGCCCCTGCTAGGCCCCCGAGAGATCCTGCCCTCACGGTGCTGTTCTGCAGCAGCAGGGGCGGGACTGAGGCCTTGCAGTTGGAAGGGAGGATGGGGACGGAGTAGATAAGGGAAACTTTTAAGATGCTTAGCCTGGGTGGCTCAGTTGGCTAAATGTCCAACTTTGGCTCAGGTCATGATTTCATAGGTCTGTGGGTTCAAGCTCCGCATCGGGCTCTGTGCTGACAGCTCGGAACCTGGATCCTGGAACCTGCTTCAGATTCTGGATCTCCTCCTTTTTCTGCCCCTCCTCCACTCATGCTCTGTCTGTCTCTCTCTGAAAAAGTAAATAAACAAACAAAAAAAAAGATTTCTTACTCTATGATATATGGAGGCTAAGAATGAGAGAGGGCTTCGCCAGTGAGTGGTACTGTTCACTTAAAGTAGAGAATACCGAAGGAGAAGATTTTGTAACTTAATATTATAGAGGAACCAAGAGTAACAGAGGAAAAACATTATCTGTTAACAGAAAAAGTAATTAAAAGCCTCGGTAAACTTCCTTGTTCTCAACGTTGTAGGAACGTTGAGCCAGCGTGGCATAAAAGCTATCACATGTGACTAATAAATCCTGTGATAAAAAAAAAAAAAAGGCAGGCAGCTTTTAGAGTGGAATTAATAATTTTCAAATATGTATGAGGTGATAATATTTATGCACCAAAACTTAAAACATCAATTTCAGAGAGCCCTGATAGTATTCATAATCAGTGGTAAGAACTACATATTTAATCTTGTAGACTCATCTTCTGGGTTTGAAGTGATGCTTGTAAGCTCAGTTTTACTCAGTCCTATTCTTCTCTTTCCCTTTCTTTTTAAATCATACATATTTTTCATTGAACTACATGGAGCAAGTAATCACATAAAGATGTTTATTTATATAAAAGGTTCAGTTAACGTAAAAAGGATGTACATAAGATGATTATTGAAGCTGTGATCCCAGTCAGTGATAGGTGAAGGTACTGGAAAGACAGCAGTGATGTAGTGATGGCATGTTTGGGGATGTTAAAAAGAAATAATAAAAACACAGCTGGCCTCTAAACTTGAATCTGAAGAGAGTTTTTTAAGCTTCATACCAAACATTTTGAATGATTAACAGGGATGAGAAACTAAACATGAGTTCTGGTGTGATTAGGTATATAGTTTAAGGTTTTTAGAAGAAAGGCATTATACTAACAAAGCTCCAAAATTCTAGATCTGATCTGGATGTTGTGGGATTGGGACTCCTTTTGTCACCTCTCACGAATTAAATCCTGATGATAATGGTAACTGTCTTCCAGAAGCGTTCCGAGGATTAAGTGACTTGCATGTAAAGGACCAATAAGCATAGGCATGCTCTCACACTGGAACACTCAGAATAAAGCCTGCCTCTGTGTACTCAGCACCTAAGCAGTGTTGAGTGGCATAGTCCTTGCACGCATGTTAGCTTCCATGTTGAAATGGAAGGTGGAAATAACATTTGTTTTGTTTCTGTGACATCACTGATTTTGTCACTTGGAATTTATCCTGAGATCTCAGGGTTATTTTTCTAGAAGCTAAAGAATGAGTGCTTCAGAAAAACAAACATTACTTAACCAATTAAAATAAAAATATGAAGGCAGTGAAAGCCAACAAGACAGTATTTTTGACAGTGTAAAGTCCAGACTTTTCCACAAGGCTCTTTAAAAAGTCCCTAACTACTTTTTAAACCTTTATTTTTGCTGTTACCCTTATGTTTAGACGCATAATTCTCTGTTCTATAAAAAATGGCAGGTACTTTTAATTTTTCTTCTTGTAACGCCTTTCTCTTTTTCCTGTCTTCCCACAAAACACGTCAACACGTACCGTTGAGCTCACGTGTTCTCACTTCGGTGATTTTGTGTACTGATTCCTGGAGACAGTTGTCCTGTGCAAAGTGAGGGTTTCCGAGCACTGTGCGCCCTCCCCTCCCCCGCACGTCCCCGCGAGCCCACAGTGACGCACGGGTCTCTTGGCAGCTCATCTCATGTCAGAAACTAGTACCTGGCCTTTCTTCTTCTTCTTTTTTTTTTTTTTTAATCCACAGTGCTTCATGAAGTCTGTAGCACATAGAAGAAGCTAATATTTTTTTCAGATTTTTGGATAATTCAAAATGTTCACAGATATCTTATAGTGGTTTTGTTCATTCTCATTTTAAAAAATTACTAAATAAGATATATGCAGTACAGGAACTCTTACAGAGTTCAGAAATTTCTCAAATTTTATTTTAATTGGTTAAATAATGGTTTCTGAAGCACTTGTTCTTTAGCTTCTAGAAAAATAATCATCTATCTTACTCACCTGAGTTTGTTTTGAGTGCTTTCAGCTTCTCTCCCAATTATATCTCATACTCAAAGGATAAAGATTTCGTATGATTTAAGATATACACATTTATATGTCACAGTTTCCTATTTTGGTTATTACTGCTTACTCTTCCTGCCTTTATACCTGCTGGTGTAAATGACTCCTGCGTAGTCTTGTGCCGTCAAGAGAAGATGTTTATAAAGGTCAAAATATGAAAGGTTTTGTAAAAAAGCTTCCTGTAATAATGATTATGTAGCATAAGGAGACTTACTTGCTTATCCAGAATAAAAATGAAAGTAGAAAAGGTATAAGACCTTCATCTCCAAAAGGCACAAGACATTTTGATATTTTCATTCTGTTTTTTGTTTTTGGTGTGTGTGTGTGTGTATGTTACATAGTGCTATCATTGATTTTACTGAACTTTGTGTCTCTCGCCAATACCTATGGTTTGAATTGATTGAACATAGTTCTGACATGAATATTGATTGGTTTTTTCATTTGCATTCATGAGTAGATGAATATGAAAATCGAAAAGATGTGTTGAGACTTCATTTGTTCGTAAATGACAAGAGCAACTTCTATGCTGAATTGGATAATGGTTTTTGAATACTGGAAGAACATTGTGCTGTTCACAGTGAATGACTAGAGACATAGCACACTTTTGATTGAATCTGTATTGTTAATATTTTCTCCTTAACTGCGATAAGTCTAGAGCCAATCAGTAGAACAGTAAATCAAACAAAATTTCATTCTGTTATATTAAAACCAGTTGTACTACCAAATAGCCGTGACTCTTTTTTCATTTTAACACACTTGCATAAGATAGGCTCACTAGTGTTGACTGCATTAGAGTTGGTACCTTTTTTTGTTATTTGCTAGTGAAAGACTTCAACAAATACACATTTCCACATGTGTTTTATGCCTACTTTGTCACATATGATATGTAATTTAAGGTTGCAAGGTGTCTAAAATAAAATCACCTTATAAGTACCAGACACAATATTTTAAAACATTATCAATCTGTTGTACAAAAAAAATCCAAAAGAAGTGTGTGTTCTTTTTAAAATTGTTTTTACAAAATGTTAAGCAGAAATTACTCTTTAATAGCTCCTAGAAGTGTTTCACTGAGATGCTTTTGGAAAGCCATGTTTTATTAGTTATGTGTTTTGATAGTGTGTCTCAGAAGGTTTTATTTTTAATTGTGATTTCTTAAAAAGTTAATGTAAAGATTTGCTATAATATTTTGTCATCAGGAGAAATCCATCATTTCTATTTAAAAAGAAGTGAGGAGCAACTAACAGCATTAGACGTGATTGTTTGTAACCTTTTCTTTAGCAATTAACATGCCATTTAGCAGAAGTATAATTGGTGAGTCACAGAGAAGATCTGTATTTAAAACAGTGGGATTAATGAATGTCTTTCCTCTGCCTTCTTTCTTTCCCATTTTTGGCCTTTAAAGTTGCAGTTAACTCAGGCTGTTTGAAATGATTTTCTTTGAATGTGTTGTGACATTGTTTTAATTGAATGAAGCTGCAGAACTAGCATGATAAATCAACACAGAATGAATTTTAATGCAAGGCAAATGATATTAACTTGGAAATTGGTTGCAGTAGACAAAGCAGCTGCTATGATTAATTTTTTTTTATTCTCTACTTACAGCATTTTGAGAAGGATGACCTTGACAGTTTTGGTTGTATTAGAATCCCAGTGGTATGCACTCTAACACTCTTGAGCTGTTGTTTCTTGGTTCTTGGGCAGTAGAAATTGGTTCATTTTTAAGGTTAGGAAGATTTTGTTTTGCAGATATGTTGGTTTTCACTGGTTTTAAACATTTTTTATTTGGATGATAATTGTACTGCTTTGTTGTGGTAGAAGTCTATATAATCTTAACACTGTGGTTCTGCAAGAAAAGGTGAAACGAATAGGAGTAGGATGTGCCGAAAGGGGTCTTGGAGGTGTTTGCGTGTCACAAAGTGTATGCCGAGCACTTTGACAAAGGACACTCATCAAGAACAATGATGGATTCCTTATTTGAAGTGTTGACTTACTCCTGTTTACAGTGTGTTTTTCTAGATAATTTTTTCCATACGTGTGTCTAGTATATGAGTTGCCTTGGAAAAGGATCTGGATAGAGCACAGCCATTTCTGAGAGAGAGAATAAGGCCACTTATTTTAAAAAGCAGTCAAGGTAACAAATGGAGAGTAACAGCATTTTCACAGATTTCGTGAGAGCAGGGAGTTTCTTTTCGTCCTCCTCCTCTTCCTTCTTTTTCTTAAACCCTAGTATTTTTTACTCTTTACTATACACAGCAAACCTGGAATAAATATTTCATTGAGTTGAATTTGTAAATGAAAGCCTATTTTCTGTTGTACTGAAGAATACCTGAACTAAACAAAATGTGGGAGTGTGGGAAGTGGAGATTGTCTCTGTTCAGGTTGTTTTGAAGACCTGAGCGGGATGGTGAAGTTTTATAGTCTGTGTGACTGTGTAAAAAGGTAGTCAGGAAGCGGCACATCAGTAGGAAGAATGAACATAGGGCCGGGCCCGTAGACAGACTTTCTGTGGTATGTGCCTTATTTCTCTTCCTCAGGCCTTCATACTGATATATTTTTATTTCATACTGCCTGAAGTTATGTTCTAGATCTATTTAGATTAAAAAGCAACATCTTCAACAGTGCCATAGACTTCTTTGTTTGTAAGGGCTAACAGGGTAATTCAGAGCAGCTAGTAAATTTGGAGCTAGTAATTCAGAGCATTTCCAGTAAAATAGAACACAGTGACAAACAAAAAACATTTGCTTGAACACATCAGAGTCCCAGCAAGATTGAGGGCAGATAATTAAAGATATAAGCCTGGCTTCTAGGGACTCCTTTCACGGAGTATGTTTTCGGAATCTGGAGAAGACAGCTGAGAGGCTCAACTCCGGGGGACAGAAGTGGGAGTCTGTAATCCCTCCATGTGCACTCCTCCACATCCTCAGTCTTTGCTTAGAGGACAGGGATGCTGATGGCTATGTGTTCTAGGAGTAAAAGTGAACCAGAATTCCCCAAGTTCTCACAGCTTTTAAGAAATTTTCTTGGATTGTGCTAGTAGCAGTCGGTCCCTGGGAGAGGCTGATGTATGCCCTTCTGGAAGAAAGTAACATCATTTTAGGCCTTATATTATTTCTGGAAGCCCTTTAGTAAGTACTTCTAGTTTGGCATTCTCTAGAAAATAACCCAGAGTACAAGAAGGTGAGATGGCATTAACAAAAATATGAAGAAACAACCAAATGATAAAGACAAATCTACAGGGACTCCTCTAGGTACTAGCATGGTCAGACCTAGACTTTTTAAGAGCTATGCTTAGCATGTAAAAGGTGACAAAGGACAGGTTAGAGAAAATGACAGAGAAATGGGAATATAAAAGAAAAATTAACCTGAAAAAATGGACTGGAATTAAACAGATTTTCTGGAAGGTTAGAAGCATTTGAAGAGAGAATTAGTGACTTTGGAAGGTAGCTCAGAAGAAAATACTCAGTATGTACAGGCAGAGAGTCAAACAGTGTGATAAATGAAAGAAAACCAGTGAGAAAGTTTATGTATTTGGGTTTTAGAAGAGAATGGCCTAGAAGCAGTGTTTGAGAGGAGTGTGGCTTTGAACTTTCAAACCAACTCAATAAAGTCATGATGAATGAAACTGAATGGTAAAACAAAAACCATACCTAGGCATGTTGTAGTAAAACTTCAGAAAACTAGTGTTGAAGAAATTGTAAAAGTAGCAAAAGAGAGGGAAAATGTTACCTTCAAAGGAGCCACAGTTAAGACTCATAGCTCATTTTTCAGAAGTATAATTGGAAAACGAGAATCTTTAAGGTGTTGAAAGAAAGTAACTGCCGAACTAGAATTCTGTACCTATCAAAAATAAAACCTGTTCAGATGAGGAAACACTAAGAAACTCCGTTACCAGAAGATGGTTGCTAAAGGAAATAAGCATGTTTTTTAGGCAAGAGAAAAGTGATCCTCAGGAAATTGAAGAGACTTTAGAAAGGAATAAAGAGCAATGAAAATGGGAAATGCATGGGTGAATATAAATGCACATTATCGGTATAGAGTGATAATCTGTTGAGTTAAAAATATATATAAATTTTGAAAAACAGCTGATGGTATATAAAATGGATTGAAATAAAGTTAAATAGGCCGGGGTGCTTGCATCGTGTAGGAAAGGGGTGAAAGTACAAGTAACGTTAGTGTCTGGTAAGTCAGTGATGCATGTTTAGGGTAAACAAGTTGTTTAGGGTAAACAACTCGGAGGCTCACAGAAAAGAAAAACAAAATGAGAAAACATGCTCATTTGCATCTAAGCCCTACCCAGCCCTGCCCAATCCCAGGGAAGACATAAAAATAGAAAGGACTGTAAAGGAGGTCGTGCATGGAGGAAACACTTAGTAAGATGGTAGGTATAAATCACATACTGTAAGTGGGCTGTTAGTAAAAATACAAAGATTACAAGATTGGGTGAAGAAACAGACTCATCTAGAATAAGTTTGATAAAAATGAGTAAAGTAAAGAAGCCTTATATTCTTGAGAGAAATTAAAGAAGACTTGACCAAATGTAGAAATTATAATGTGTTCATGAGTTTGATGCCTTAATTATAATATCTCAGTTAAAAGTACTGCCCGTATTATTTCAGAAGTTGACCAACTGGCTTTAAAATCTGTACAGAAACCCAAAGGGCAACAGCTGTGAGATACTCTTTGGAGCAAGATGGGCTGTACTGCATAACAAGGTTGATGATAAAGTTATAATAAATAACTTCATTCATTTGTAAAGTCGGCTCCACACCAAGCATGGAGTCCAGTGCAGGCCTTGAATTCACAAGCCTGAGACCGGAGCTGAGATCGACAGTCAGATGCTTAAATAACTGGGCCCCTTCATCGCCCCCATACAGTGTGATAGTAAAGCAAGGATAAACAGAGAGATTAATAAAATAGAGAACTCAAGGATAGACCCAGATATACGTAGGTGTTATAGGTGACACCGACAGCCCTATAGAAAAGGATGGTCTTTTCAGTAAAATGTGCTGGGACAACCGGGTGTCCACGTGAGGGAAAGAGAAAAAGCTGTACCACCACCGACATTAATTCTTGGAACACTGAGGGCATAAATGTGAAATAACAATAAAGCTTCTAGAAGATGATACAGAAGAATATTTTAATGGGGAAGACCTCACTAACCATGAAGAGAAGACTGATCACTTGATCTACCTTAAAATTAATTCAGTCCAATTAAATTTAGTTACACAACACCTTTAAAGAATGAGGAGGCAAGCTGCAGGATGGGAAAATGTATTTGCTATGAGTGTAACCACACAGTAGAAATAATTAATAAAATGAAAAAGCGGTAGAAAAATAGTCTAGAAACTTTCAAGTGCTTCAGAAAAAGTATAGATCTGAATGGACAATAAACATGAAAAAAATGATAATCTTTCTTAGTAATCAGGAGAATGCTGATTTAGTTACTCAGCAAGTGCACCAGAATGGCTAAAATAACAAATATGGGTAATAAGGAGTGCTAGAGAGGAAGTGGATTCAAATAAATTCTTAGTCCCTTTTGGGAATATGAATGTGTACAGTCCTTTCAGAAAATAGTTCAGGACTATGTGGTAAAGGAGTTCTTTTTGCGTATTATCATTACCAACAGTCTTTTCCCTCAAGGAGTGCTCCCTTGTCCTGTTTATTTGGTACCATATCTTCTCAAGTCTTTTGTGAACCTGCTTTGTCTGTTCTTAAGTATGAAGCACTGATCATTTGAATTCGGAATTTACAAGTTCATGAACTGGACTCTCCCACCACAAGCTTCTTTCCGATGTGGTCACCCAAAGCGTCAGCCTTCAGGAAGGTACCAGAGGCTGTTTTTGGAGACAGAACTCAAGCCTGTTCCCTGCAAGTTAGATCCCTGTTTGCTGTTGATGTGCACGTCATCTCCACCTTCTCGTTCTGGTTTTCTGCAGAACTCCTTGTCTGAGTGTTCAGTTTCTCTGGAGTTCTATAAGGCAGATTTGCAATGGATCGCATCCCCTTCTATGGACATTCTAAGCTGGATATTTGATTGAGGGCCTGAGGTTTCTGAAAGTGAATTTGTAGTGAACTGGGTAGGCTATTAACTGTCCACTATGTGCCAGACCTTGTAGTGAGCCTTTTATATGTATTGTGTTGTGTGTGTACACACACACACACACACACACACACACACACACACACACACACACCCCCCCCCCAGTGCAGCTCTGCCAGACAGTGTGACAGTGTCCTCTCCGTTATATGATTGAGGCTTATTTGATGTGACTTTCAAATTCCTAATTATTATTCAGTATTGTGGCTTGGATACCAGTTGGGATCTATGTGCTTTCAGAGTTTTTAAATCACTTTATCATAGTATGGTTCTTGAGTTTATTCAGATTGGAGATGCATTGTGAAAATGGATGATGACCTGGGCTGATGTTGACAAAATGAATAGATAAAGTACTGTACGCCAAGGAACTAGGCAAGGATTAGGGGTTTTATTTCAATATAAAGGCAAATTTCAGAATTGGGGATCTTGTAGAGCTAGATTAAGTGCTTACGGGATCAGTCTATGAGTCTTAACTTGGGGTGGAAAAAGCTGTACCAAAATGCCCTGATGGAAGGGGACTTTCTCCCAGCTGTCTTTGCTTTGCATTTCACCTGTAAGATGTGGCCCTGTTGGTGAGCAGCTTAGTGAGGGAAAGTGAAAAGCCGTGGGAGCACAGAAGATTGAAGATGTGCCTTTGCGTCTCAAGCACCGAATAAGCAGTGAATGCTATGTGTTATTATTATGTAATGATGCACTAAGAGTAGGATCAAATGCAAGAAAAAAAATAGGACGCTGTAAACATAAGAATTGGTACTTATTTGATTCAATAAATAAAAACCACCATGGGTTTTTGTGGAATCGATGATACTCATTTTTTTGTCTTTTGTGCAGTTGACATGTGAATGGGGAAATTTTACTTTTCTGTATTCAGAGTCCATCTGTGCTTCCCATTGGCCTTTGTACTAGAAGTTTCTGTTGAGGGGAGAGAAAAAAGTTTCTATTGAGGGATGGCAGTAATTTGTACAGTTATTTTATCACTGTCCTGTTAATGCTCCTTGCAAAACTAGTATAAGTTAAAGTTAGAAATGAAAAAAAAAAGAAGGGGGGCAGACATAAAATTGTGCAAACATTTTTTGTATTATGTTCTCAACACTGAAATACTTAGGGGCACCAGGGTTACTCAGTAGTCAGATGTACTCAGATGCTTAACATCTGACTTCTATTCAGCTCAGGTCCTGATCTCCCGGTTCATGGATCTGAGCCCCGTGTCGGGCTCTGTGCTGACAGCTCAAAGTCTGGAGCCTGCTTCTGATTCTCTGTTCCACCCCCACTGGCACTTGCGCTTCCTTGCTCTGTTTCTCTCTCTCAAAATACATAAACATTACAAAAATTAAATTTAAAAAAGACTAAAATATTTAGTACAGAGTGGAATCCAAATTTGGCCATCAGTGTTATGGCAGCCAACCCAAAACTACAACTCTTTCTAGATAGTTGCCTTGGAGAAAGTATTACTTTTCTTGTTAGATAAATGAGGCCGGAATTTCCCCCAGGAATCTCTGTAAAAAATGCAGTTACTATTTAACATAATGAACAATTTCTTGGATGCTGACATTACAGAGTTTTGTAGAAGGCATTTGTATTGTTGGGTGGCATCTAAGATTTTGTCAAACTTTTTAATATACCATACTCCGGTTTAGATTACATGTTGATGAACCGTTTAGTATAGCACCTGTTTACATAGATAGTGTTGTACCTAATGTATAATTTGTATTACTACATCTGGAGCTTCCTTGGTGAACAGTGAGCTCTTGTAATTACACTCGTAAGCTGTGTTAGATAGTCATATGTCCTGTAAGACTTTATTTCATCTTAGTATTAAAAAATAACTTATGAGGCACTTGATTGGCTCAGTTATTTGAACGTCTGGCTTGGGCTTAGGGCATGATCTTGTGGTTCATGGGTTCGAGCCCCCCATCGCGCTGAACAGTTCAGAGCTTGGAGCCTACTTCAGATCCTGTGTCTCCTCTCTCTGCTTCTTCCTTGCTTACATTGTCTCTTTCAAAAATAAAACTTAAAAAGTTAAAAAAAAAATTTAACTTGACAAAGTAAAAATGTATTTTTAAATAATTTTAAAAGCTATAAATTCAAGCAAGTGAATAATATAATATATGGTGACTTTTTTTTTTTCCAGTTTAATTTTGTTGGAAGAATCCTTGGACCTAGAGGACTTACTGCTAAACAGCTCGAAGCAGAAACAGGATGTAAAATAATGGTCCGAGGCAAAGGCTCAATGAGGGATAAAAAGAAGGTAAGTCCATGGGGCCAAGTCTTTACGGGAACAGTCTTATACTTTGGCATTCTAATAATAAAGTGACCCAGTCTTTTATGTGTAAAGCACTGAATATCATTTGATATTTTAAACTTTTGAACTTTTTAAAGGTGTTATCATAACTTTTCCTTGTTGATTATCTTGAGTTTTCATTTAGCCGTAACTCAGGCCAGCATGTTAACTCACTGTGGTACTTACACTTGAAAAGCTGCCACATTGGAACTTAGTCACACTGTAATGTTGTATATATAAAGATAAATCATTAAAAGTTAAAAAGAACCTAAAATGCTTCTTTTGACAAGATTTAAGTGATGATTTAAGTGATGTCCCAGATCACTGGCAGAGCTATTCAATGGAAAAAGAAAGCTATAAGTAGTATCAGACACTCATTTTGGTTTTCACCAATGTTTTGTGTTGATTTTAGGTGTATTTGACATTTTATTTTAAAGTGTATTGTTCCTGTTTTCTGTTTGTTTTTTTCTTCTTCCACTTCCTGTTCTGCTAGTTTAAGTAATACCTAACAATGCACTTTAAATACTATTTTTAGGAAGGTTTTATTTGCCTAGTTTCCTGTTATCCAGTGAAATTACTAGGCTGGATACCTTTGAATGTTTAAAAAAATGTTTTACTGATTTTTAAAAAACAGATTAAAAAAAAATTTCACATATAAGTGAAGTCACATGGTATTTGTCTTTGACTTATTTCACTTAGCACATACCTTCTCTAGGTCCTTTCACTCATGAAACTAATGTAAGACTGTATGAGAATTATATTCAGTTTAAAAGGATGAAAATCCTGATGTGATTGCCAAATACTAAATGTACTGTTATGGAGGCCATTAATTTTTAAATATATTGCCCTCTTACGTGATAGGCCTGTGGTCCGATTATGTTGGAGCGTATTGTGCATTGAACCCCTCTGTAAAGCTGAAGGAACAAACACCAGATTTACAAGATATTCTGCCTTCATTCTGATGTGCTTCTTTCCTGACCTACTACCTCATTTCATTTATACTCTCCTGCTACCTAAATGCATGGGAATCCTATACTCTCTGTGCAGGCAAATAGCTACTTGGTAGTTAAGAAGTTGGGGGTGGGGGAAATAATAGTGATTATCTTTAAATCTTATTGTATGTAACTGTTCTTGTCAGCTGAGTTTAAAGATATTTTGAGGCAATTATGTGAATTCTACTTCAGCATATTTAAATGTTGTATTTAAAATATTTTTCTATGTTAGAATCTTAAGAAAACACTTTAGCATATCTTAGCTGAGCTGCAATCCTCTATTGCCATGCAGTTTGGGTCCCGGTGTTTGCACTTACAGCTGTATTGGCATTATTAGGCAGTGCTAACTAAAGCCCATGGAACAATAACATGAAACCGACAGTTGATGGACAAATAAATCTTTACCAAAAGATTAGTGTATCTGTTATTATTCTATAAATCAGTGAAAAAATGTGTTTCCCCCTGTCGTCCATCTGTTAGTTCTGTACTAATGGCCCTCCCTTTCTTCACTCACACACTCAGAGACAATAAGGATTCAAACTTGGAAATTGTGTAACGAGACATCATGTATTCTATTTTTGAGGTTGAAATTTTAGAACATATTCTGTTTTTGGCAGAAGAACAAAATGGTTAAGAGACTAGCTTTGTGACCAGATTGCTTAGATTAGAATCTTGGTTCTCTCCCTACGTAGCTTTGTGACCTTGGACAAATTACTTGATCTCCTCATGCTGTATAAAAATGGGAGTGTAATAAGGTGATTGTGAGGGTTAAATTAATTGTAAAACACTTAGAACTGTGTTTTGGATCGTCCTAGGCGATTAATGTTAATGATTGTTCCTAATACATTTTATCTTAACACTATTACAGTAGTGACCCTTATTCATAGCGGGTACCTCCATCCTAAGACTCCCCTGGATGTCTGAAAATGCAGATGAGCCCTATATATGCTATACCTTTTCCTGTATGTACATACTAATGATAAGTTTAATTTATAAGTTAGTCACAGAAAGATATTAACAACAGTGACTAATAATAGAACAGTTATAGCAGTTTATTATAATAAAAGCCATGTGAATGTGGTCTGTCTCCCTCTCTCTCATTATACCTTATTATGCTCACCACTGTGCTGTTGTGATATGATAGAATGCCTATAAGATGAGGTGAAGTGAGGTGAGTGAGAGATTGTGACGTTAGCTAGGCTTCTGTTGACCTGGGGTTAGATAGAAGGAGTCTGTGCTTCCTGACGGGTTGGCCACGGAGAGCGGAGGGCTGAAGCGGAGGGAAGCAAAGTTGCAGACGGGCGGAGACGACTGAAGTGCATAGTGCATTTTAAAGCTTCAACTCTTAACGTTGCATCAAGGGGGAAGATATACTACATTTTTTTTAAGCTTTGGAAATGATAATACTAATTTGTAGTTTTGTGACCTTTGAATATCCCATATTCTCAAGGCTTTTCTGTTACTTTCCCTCTGGTGGTAGGTGCATCCATACTCTGTATTGTCCATGTTCTTAACCACAAGCAGAAACAGTTTTCCATATTTTCTTTATTTTTAATTTGTATTATTGGCTATCAAATTAAAAAAATAGCTCACAGATTATATGTAATGCAAGGATAATAATAATAATAAAATAAAGACCAAAAAAATTCAGCTACAGATTATTTTTTTAGTTTTATTAAAATGCTACAGATGAACACCCTTGAGGGATTTCAAATTGGTTTGAATGGCTATCATATATTTAATATGTTGGTATGTGAAGCCCATGAAGAATTTACACATGGATTTATAATAACCAGGAGTATCTTCTGTAATTTTAATGTAAATCTACGTATATTATTAACCCTATCATTTTGATTTATGCTGTAGTTACTATATTCATTGAGCTCTTAAAAGTGTTAATAAAAGTAAAGTCAAATGGAAAGTACTGTCATTTATTGCTTGGCTGTTATTTTGAGAAAACTTGACAACCAGATGGAGACAAAAAGAAGTATTGATGTAATACTCTTTTGTACTAGGCTGATTGAGGTGCATTTCAGGTGTTTCAAAGGGAAAACCATTTGGCTTTAAGCTTTTCTGCAGAGTTACCAATTTATATAAAAGCTGAGCTAGAAAATAAATCTTAATTTACTAGTTGCCTAAAATATGATGGAAATGTTGTTTGCTAATCTGCATCCTTCAGTAGACTGGTAAACTCAGTGAAGGCAAAACATGTCTATTTTATGGACTATTTCCCTGGTGTTTGATGAGAACCTGGGTACCAAGTAGGATCTGGGGAGAAAAATCTGAGAAAGGAATGAATGTTTAGGTAAAAAAAATGAAAGGCATAGATGACCACCCCCACCCCCACATCCCCCAAGAGAGAATTTGTGACTAGAGAGCATGATAGATCCTGTGTGCTTTTAATTTTTTGGGCAAAATCAGCAGTATCGTATCATCTAAGCTGCTGGTTTTAGGCAAGGGAGTGAATATGCCACTTTAATTTTTATTCTCTTGGATCGATATTATTTCACTTATTGATGGGAATAACAGCATTGAGCTTTATGTATAAATAAATGTCCAGTTGGATTGTCCTGGCTAAAGTTCATGGAACCTAAGAACAGGAATGGTAGAGGGACTCGGCACGACCCCATGACCAAAGCATGGGGAGCTGGGCAGGGCTGTGTATAGCAAGCCAGCTGTGCCTCCGTCTCTGATTAAGTGTATGGTGTCAGCAAGTGGAATCCAATAGTTTTGTGGATAGTTCTTTGGACTTATAGAGTGTGTACTTTGTATCAAGCATTATTCTAAGTTTTTTTTTACATGCATTTGTTTTAATTAATCTGAGGGTTTGTTCCCCCATACCTTCTACTTGTAAGTTTATTTTTTGTTATTTAAAGATTTTTTACAGTGTTATGTTAGGTGTATAGTGTAGTGCTTCAGCAGTATATACATCAGCAGGTACTCACTACACAAAATGCACTCCGTAATTCTGATCCCCTGTTTAACCCAGTCCCCCACACCTCTCTTTTCTGGTAACCATCAGTTTGTTTTCTTTTTCCTTTTTTTTTTTTAATATTTTAATGTTTATTTATTTTTGAGGGAGACAGAGAGACAGAGCATAAGTAGGGGAGAGGCAGAGAGAGAGATGGAGAAAGAGTCCGAAGTAGGCTCAAAGCTCTGAGCTTGAACTCCCAAACCGTGAGACCATGACCCGAGCTGAAGTCAGATGCTTAACCGACCACCCAGGCGCCCCGTTTCTTTTCTGTACTTAAGGGTCAGGTTCTTGGTTTCTCTCTCTTTCTCTTTGCTTGTTTGTTTGTTTCTTAAATTCCACATATGGGTGAAATCATATGGTTTTCCTTTTCTGACTGAATCATTTTGCTTACCTTTATAACACACATTATATGTGTGTGTGTTTTTGTGTGTTGACACCATATCTTTATCCATTCATCAGTCAGTAGACACTTGGGCTGCTTCCATAATCTGGCTGTTGTAAATAATGCTGCTATAAACATAGGGTGCATGTATCACTTTGAAATAGTGTTTTGTATTCTTTGGGTAAATACTCAATAGTGAGATTGCTGGACCTTAAGGTAGTTCTATTTTTAACTTTTTCAGGAACCTCCATACTGTTTTCCATTGTGGCTGCACCAGTTTGCATTCCCAACAATAGTGCAGGATGGTTCCTTTTTGTCCACATCCTTCTCAACACCTGTTTCCTGTGTTACTGATTTTAGCCATTCTACCGGGTGTGAGGTGATCTAAGTTTTATTATTCCAGTTTTGCAGATGAAAAAATTGAGGCTCAGGGAGGTTGAATCATTTAAAGGTCACATGCCAAAAAGTGGCAGTCCAAATTCAACCTACAGCCTGTATTCTGTTCTACGGTGTGCTGCTTCCTAGTTAGGGACCATTTCTGAGAGCAGTAGCAACTTCAGAAATACTAGAACTTGAATATGGAGTACTTCTCAACGGTGACTGTGAAGTCAGTATGAATAGATTTTGTGAAACTTCTAAACTTTTTGGTTTCCTCAGGGATAATATATTTTGAAATTTTGTTTTTATGTGTCATTCCCTCAATTTTCAGAAACCCTTTAGGAAGGATTTAATCCCATTTTCTGACAGAAAACTATAAAGTTGAGCATCTTAGAAGTTTTAGAGAAGTAACTTTTGGAAAAGAAAGTGAGTTTTGGTAGTTTTCCCATTGATGTAGCAGAGGAGCCATGTGGAGAGCTCTGGGGAAAATGTTCTGGCAGAGGGAGTGCGTTCACCTTCAGAGAGCAGAGGTGGTGTCGGCTCGTTGCCAGGGTAACAGATTTAAAGAGCGTTTTGTGCATAATTGGATACTTGATACAGTATTGTGGAGTGGTAGTTATGAAAGGGGTAACTGAAGTTCACCTTTGGGGGTCTTTGTGGGTGGTCGTTGTAGGTGACACTCTGGGTCCCAGGCACTGGCCGTTCACCGAGAGCTTCCCTGTCACAAACAGCTGGGGACTCAGCAGCCACCCCCGTGTTTCTGCTTCCCATTCCCACCCCTCAGCCAGAAATGTTGAGGAGTGCCATGTCTGCCGTCCCCCAAAGCCAGGTTAATTAAATATTGAGTCTTCTGGGAATTTCCATTGAGATTTAGTAATTCTAGTCAGAGCTCTTTGCTTGAAATGAAGGGATGTGCACTTAAGGGATCAGATGACCATTCCAGGGCTGGTAATAACTATGGCCACATGGGGTCAACCGCCTTCACAGTCTGTGCCGGGTCTTATTCAGATGCTGCAGTAACCTCAGGAGATAGTGAAACTCTTCTGACAGGATCGGAGGCTTCTAGAGAGGTGACCTAGCTCATCCAGGCCCCCATTTCTAACTGATGACCGCAGTGATTATAAACGCCTGTCTCACTGGACATTCACATCGAACTGTGTAAATCATTCTCTTCAGAATATAGGTTTTGAATTTAAAATCTGATCAATCTGTAGTAAATTTTTAATGTTTTGATTTTGTTTTAAACTTTCGTTTACCAAGTATATTTGGCCATAGTCTTGTTTTTAAGAGATGTTCCTGTGGTAGCTTGAGGACATACGGTGTTCTATGAAACGTGGTTTATGAAGTGTTACAACGTGGCTGTGATGGACCGTGACTCTACCAGTGTTCCTAGCTCCCCTCTTGCGGCGTAAATGTGTTTTTAAAGAAACTTTGGGTGGCATCCAAGTGAGGGGCGTATACATTACAGTTAATTGATAGGTTGCTTAAGCCATTGTGACCTCGGCTCTATTTTGCCTTCTTGCAGTTTGTTTGTCAAGAGTGAGCTAGCCTAAATAATTCCTGTGGATTTTGCTGATTGCATGGTGGTGGTGAACACTGGTATCTGTCCTCTATATTTTTCGGTCAGTTGGTAGCGAGAAAGGTTTAATCAAGTTCAGATCTGCTCTCCCTCCCTCATTTCCATTTTTCTTTTTGAAAGAGTATTTCACAAGTAGTGTGGTGATGGTGGGATTTCTAGGCCCTTTATTTCAGTAGGAGTTGCGGAATAGTTGTATCTTGTTTCTTCATTAATATTAGCTAGATTCACTTTTATAGGAAAGGCTAGATAAATACTTCTTTATTTACTAGTTTTAAAGTAGTTGGTTCCTAGGAATCCTTTAAAGGTAGAGAATGAGGGTTTTTTTGTTAGTTTGTTTCCTTTTTGAATGTCACTATGAATGCATTGGAGCTGTTTTGATGTGTTTCAATTCATTGCAGTTAGTGCTTTTTAATGAGCATGTTGTTTAGCCATTGGGGCCTCCTCAAGTTCAGTTGTAAGCCCTGCTGACACTACCCGGTGGTTGGGGCAGGTAACTTTGCTTCCTCGTGTGATGTGACAGTCCAGTGTCATGCTGGAAAATTTCTTCCCCAGACTTGGAACCAGCCATTTCTTTAAGGAATCCTGATTACTTCTGGTGAAAAATGGTAGATGGAGACTGCATTCTAGACTTTAGTGATACTCATTATTTGTAGGCCTTTTCAGAACAAAGCTAGGAGACACCCCCCCCCCCACACACACACACTCAGGAATATAGATGTATATATACATGCTCATTCTCATTCTGAATCAAGGCTTCAGCATTTCACTTAATTCATCCTATATGTGTATTTTCTTTTCTCACTGAAAATCCTGGTTCCTGAAGATGCAAAATAATGATTCCTTTACTTTATTTTAAAGTATAGGAAAGTCTCAGAATAACAGTACAGTCACAACTATCAACAATATAGTCCGTGAAAACAGTTTTTCCCCAGGTCATGTTATTTTTAGGGTATAATCCACTACAGATTGAAATTATTGTCACTTAAAAACTAAGTTTTCCATTGTATAATAGGTGTGTCATTATAGGGGTCCACGTTTGGTCCACGTCTAAAGCTCTTTTGGATGTGGTTTTCTAGTTTTAATAATTGCATAAGTTATTTTTCTATCACTTGTAAAATACGTGGTTCGAAAGTCAAATCTACAAGTAGGGAAATTTCAGAGAAGTCCGGCTCTTACCCTGTTGCCTTTATGTATTCCTGCTCCTTGCTATTCAAGTAAATTTTTTACATTAGTTTTCAGTTTATCTTTACATTTCGTTTTCAACGTGAACAGTTAACATAGTGTGCCAAATCTGTGTGTCTATAGATGTAATTTCTCACTCTCTTCATAGTTATGTATACTACTCTTTAATACACCTTTATTTTTTATTTAATATGTTGTTGAGATCACTTAGTGGGAGTATATAGAAAGAATCTTTTAATAACTTTATCATATTCCATTGATGGATATACCATAAATTATTCCAATATTCCTCTATTAATGGACATTTAGATTGCCTCTAGGCTTTTGCTGTTACACACAGGGGAAGTGCTGCATTGAATAGCTTTTATATACATCTTTACATGTCCTTGCTAGTTTATCTTCAGGATAGAGTTTTAGAAGTGTAATATGTAATTTTGTTAGCTGGTGCTGAATCTCTCTCTCTGTGGGGTGGTTCTCATTTTGCATTATCATCAACAGTGTATGAGAGTGCCAGTTTCCCAACAGATTCACCAACAGAGTGCTAAACTTTTATATTTTATGCAGGAGATTGAACATCTGTTAAAGAGAGTTTTAAAGAAGCTATTCTAGGGGCCCCTGGGGGGCTCAGTCGATGGAGCATCTGACTTGATTTCAGCTCAGGTCCTGGTCCCTGGGTTGTGGGGGTGGGCTCCGTGCCCAGTGTAGAGCCTAATTGCCCGATTCTCTTCTTCTTTCTCTTTTTCTTTCTCTCTGTCTCTCTCTCTCTCTCCCCATTCATGCTCACTCTCTCTAAAATAAAAAATAAAGAAGCTGTTTCCCTAAGTATGTGCATGTGTATAAAGGTCATTGCTGTTATGAATTTCCCAATTACTCATTTCTTTGCAATATATTTTTGATGTTCCCATCCAACCCATTTATCAATTATTATTAAGCATAGTTGAAATAGTATAGCAGGTGTTTAGGTACATTATAATTAATAAATTTGTTGGTGCCTAAGAAATTAATCACTATTTAAAATGTTTTCAAGAGAAGTGATGTGATTTTCTATTAGTTTACGTGGCCTTTTCCAACTATGCTTCTTCTTCTGAACCACAGAACATAGAAATTTTTCAGTTTTACCTAGAGTGATTGATAATGGGTACCATCGATGTGTAGGAGAGAAGTTAATTATCTTTAATTTATGCCTTGGACTTGAATCTCCTGTGGAATCCTTAGGTGGGAAGTCTATTTCCTGAGAGGAGTGTTTTTTTCTCTCTACTTTATATCCATCCCCGCCTTACTCCTCTCCCCCAGCCCCCTTCCCATTGGTACCTTTGACTTGATGTATTAGAAAGTAGGAGCTTTTACAGATTTTCTTTTAATCTTATATATCTTAAAAATTGCATTCTTATAAAGTTTCATGAATCTGGTTTGAATAATAGTATTTAACTATGAAAACAGATCAGTTCCTTTAGAAGAATGATTATGAAAATTACAGTTTTCTATAATCTGGTTTAGAAGGAATCTTATTAAAGCTGTGAAGTTCAGCTACCCTTCTGGTAGTTAATTTTGTGATACTTCATTCCTGTATTGCAAATGGTTGTTACTCAATTTTTTTTTAACTTTTTAGTCTTTATTTACTTATTTTGGGTAAGAGAGAGAAAGACAGCACGAGTAGGGTAGGGGCAGAGAGGGAGAGAGAGCAGAGGACAGAGTGCAATGTGGGGCTGGAACTTGGAAACTGTAAGATCCTGACCTGAACCAAAATCAGGAGTTGGATGCCTAACTGACTGAGCTACCGAGGCGACCTGTTACTTAATTTTTGTTACCTCCTTTCATAGTTAATTTAATACCTTCTCAAGCAGCAAAACTTTTCAGTGCTTATGATTTTTGTTCTCAAGGAGCTTTCATCCCTGTGAGACTGATGTATTGATGACGAGTGGGTACACAGTGGATATACATTGTGCTATGGGGGGTCAAGGAGAGTATGTAGTGAGTTCTCTTGTAGGTTGAAGGTTTTAGGAAGAGCTGGGGGATTGGACTGTAGCAGGAATTTACAAGGCAGTTGAGATAAAATTGGTGTCTTTGAAACGTGGATCCTCTGATCTTAATTCTACTTTGAATTCAAAACAAATATTATCTCTAACCCTTAGGGCCTTTGCCATAATTAGATGGTAGTACATAGGTCTTAAAAGTGTCCTACTCTAGCTATAACCTAATTCCCTAGTAACTGTAGTCATTTTTTAAAAATTTTATGATATTTGGCCTTGAATTCAGCTTCAACCTCAAAGTGATTGATAGGTTTCTTTTTAAATAGTATTGTATCAACAGATAAAAACTATCCAGTTGGAATGCTATGAAAGGTTTTAAACACACTTGATCTCTGCACGTGCTGCCCTCCTTCCTGCAGCACCGGTGTCAGTGCCTAAGCCTGCGGCTGGATCTGTGCCTTTTCAGAGCTGGAAACCAGCCCATGGGGTTCTCCCTCTCTACCCGGTTCTTCTCCTTATTCTCTTAGTTTTGGCATGTGTGTTTTTAAAATAAAAATCATTTCAGAATATTGACTTTCTACTTTTCTCATTACATGTTTATTATGGGCTCAAGTGGCTTAGTGTTACTTTAAGTTAGAAAAATATAAAATAGTGCAATAAAAATTGTATGTTTCAGATTGGATAGTAACTCAAGACACAGAGTAGAGCTGCTGCTTTGCCACATAAATTGGTGAGAAAGATTGGGAGGTTTAAAATTTGCTTATTTAATGTACAGTTACTAAAATTGGTGAGATATTCTGAGGAGTAAAAAGATGGATCCAATGAGAATAAACCTTTGTTTTCATTAGTAAAGTAACAGATTATGTAACCTGTAAAACTTAAGCTAATTACTCGCCATAGATCTAATACCAAGATGAGTTAATTGTCCATGTCTAATGAAATGAGATATGAGTTTCAGTGAAAAGGGAGAGTCCGTTTTATCACTAGATGCTGTTAATGAGCCTTTTAAAATTAAGTCTTGATTGGATTGCAGTCAATTTAGTTAAGGAATATTTGAGCACCTTGTAGTTGTGTTGTGTATAACAGATTTTCTTTTCAGAGGATTCAGTCTCTGTTGACAGAATTAGTATTGGAACATTGCTTATGTGTGTATCATTTATGCTGCATCAGTTGATACTTTTTTTCAGAAATCAATTAACAAGAAAATTTGGAAAAACTTTTTGTCATATTAACAAATTATTAGGCAGTTTCATAAGCCTAGTGAGCCATCCTGTTCTGTCCTGCTAGTTTTATTTTTTCATTTACTCCAGTTATGAGAAAGAATGATTTAAAGAAATTATATTGTTACTCTTTTGATTTTAAAACATGTTAACTTTTATTTTTCATAAATTGTTAACTCTTTTGCTTTTAAAGACAGGTATGATTGTTAAAAAATTTTTTTGGTCACAAATTGTCATAACAGGATGATATCACAACTTGTTGGTCCAAAAATTTAAAACCGTGATTCTCAGATTATTGAAATAATTTTTTATTTTGTGAATTATTTCTTACTTAGAAGAGGGTAAATCAAAATTATACCAGTTAGACATGTTCTATAAAGATCTGTAAGGTTAGGGTTTTTTGTTTGTTTGTTTTTTGTTTTTTGTTTGTTTGTTTTTTTGAGGGAGAAGGGGGAAGAGAGAGAGAGATAGAGAATCAGTGTGAGCAGGAAAAGGGCAGAAAGAGAGAGAGAGAGAGAGGGAGAGAGAGAGAGAATCCCAAGCAGGATCCTGTCTGTGAGTGTGGAGCCCAATGTGGGACTCGAACTCATGAACTGTAATATCATGACCTGAGTCGAAACCAAGAGTCGAGTGCGTAACTGAGCCACACAAGTGCTCCAAGGCCTAGAAGTTTTTTGACTTAAGTTTTTGCTGAATTCAAATACCTATAAAATATTCTACATATAGAAGACCAATCATTTCATGATGAAAATGCTGTTTTCAAAAATCTGATGTGAAGAAAGTTTTATGTAGTTTCATCTTTGTAACTAATAAGATTAATTTCTGACTGATAACCTGTGTTCATTTAAATTATGAAATTATGGGGGATTTTGGTTTTTTATTAATTTTTAAAATTTTTTAATATTTATTTTGAGAGAGCGTCTGAGAACAAGAAAGGGTGGGACAGAGAGAGAGGAAGACACAGAATCTGAAGCAGGCTTCAGGCTCTGGGCTGTTAGTACCAAGCCCAGTGTGGGGTTCAGACCCGTGAGTGGTGAGATCATGACCTATATTTTCACTCACATGTGGAACTTGAGAAACTTAATAGAAGACCATGGGGAAGGGAATGGGAAAAAATAGTTTCCAACAAGAGAGGGAGGCAAACTCAAAAGAGACTCTTAACTACTGAGAACAAGCTGAGGGGTTGATGGCAGGGCCCGGGAGAGGGGCAGGTGCCGGTGGGCCCTCAGAGGGCGGGGCTGCGATGAGCACTGGGTGTTGTATGCAAGCAGTGAGCCCTGAGGGCCTGCCCCCCAAAACCAGGACACACCGTCAGTCAGCCAACTTGACAACCATTATTAAGTAAATAATGAAACACAATTAGTTAAAATATTCATTTAAAAGTTTTGGTAAATGGCAATTTGCATATTTTCATGACATTGTTCATTTCCTTTGATCCGTTCTCTTTTTTTCTGTTGTTTTTATTCCTTTTTTTTTGTTTTTAAATAAAAAAAAAGATACCTGTTATAAAAATTACACAAAATAGAATTCCAAACAGTGAAAATCTGAAGATTTTTTAAAACTATGAAATTATAGAATGACAGACAGTTGAGTAATTGGAAGTGTCCTTGTACTTGAAGATGTGTAATATCAAGCTGTTGCATGGAACTGTTTTTAAGACCTTTAAAATTTAAAAGAGGTTACAACTTTAAAAGAAGTCACAAGACATAAAAGCAAAAATACTTAAGCATATTTATTGCAAAATGAAACATTTTTCTTATTTATGAAAGCCTTTCATTTATAGTATAAGAATATTAAGAAGGGGCGCCTAGGTGGCTCGGTCGGTTAAGCGTCCAGCTTCAGCTCGGGTCATGATCTCACGGTTGGTGGGTTCGAGCCCTGCATCGGGCTCTGTGCTGATGGCTAGGTCAGAGCCTGGAGCCTGCTTCGGATTCTGTGTCTCCCTTTTTCTCTGACCCTCTCCTGCTTGCACTCTCTCTGTCTCTCCAAAAAAAAAAATTTTTTTTTTTTTAAAGAATATTAAGACAATTTAGTTGTATTTTTAGTCATAAACTTTCCCTTTTGGAGGCAAGTGTTAAATATGTTGATGCATATTTTGAGATCATATGTTTTTGTAAACTGATATATTTTACTTAAGAATGTTCTGTCTATTCCCACAAAGTCTCATGTACATGTTAAAAGTGAAGTGTTGTTGCTGTGAAAATGTTGTGAAGAACATCTACACATGGGATGGACGTACAGAAATATAGTCGGTTGGCTGAAAACGTACCCCAATTGCCTTTTACTCTGGGAGGTCATAAGCACTCTCAGGAGGAAATGAAAACGTTTGTGGGGGACAAAAATCTACTCCATTAATGTGCGGATTTTTGGTTAGTGAGGTCAAATCTGTTAGTACCTATCTGTTTGCACTTTAATGTTCATTTTTATGTTGCATGTCATTGCTGCTATGCCAAACCACTGTTTTGTATTTTCTTTTATCATTTTGAAAGATACAAGTGTACACCTATAGAAAATCTGTAAGAGCGCACAGTGAATCCTGTATACTCTTCACCTGGGTGTGCCAGATCTGTTAGCATTTGGTATATCTTTGTGCGCTTGCATATTCTCTTCCTCTGTTTCTATATGTATGTAATCATACACACACAGAGTTAATGCCTATTATTTTCAGATTGTATATTTGTGAATTCACATACTTGCTAAAATATATTAGTATTCCCAAATTAATACTTGAGGCATAGTCACAATTTCTCAGGAACTTCACGCGGAGTAGTAATCCAGTGCTCTTGCTCCCAGCTAAAGTTGAGTAAAGCAACATTAGTCTTCGGGTTTTACCTCTAATGCTTTTTCTTAAGTGTTCTTTTCACTGTCTACTTAGTGCTATGGTTTTTGCATAATTGCTTTTTGTTGGTGATTTTGCTGTTAAAAACGACTCCAAAGCAAATTGCTGTCTGTTTCTAAGCACACTTGGTGTTTGTCTTCCTTCAGGAGTGAGTTATCGTGTTGTTGGCTGTGAGGTCAGTATTATGAATTAACAGTATGTATTTTAGAAAGGTGTTTTGAAATGTAAACATACATGAGACAGGATTATATTTGCATTGACTCAGGAAAGTGTTGTGACCGTAGGCTCACAGTAGCATAGCGGCTTAATGTCCTCGGATTCGGTGTTCACAGTGACTGTGTAGATCATAACTACCTGAGTAATGAGAATGGGCCTTGTGTGCATGTGCACACACACGTGTGTGTGTGTGTGTGTGTGTAAAATAATTACTACCTTTTGTTTGCTGAACCAGTTGAGAATGAATTTGCAGATGCTCTGACCCCTCATCCCTATGTTAGCGTGCAATTTCTTTCTTTTTTTTTTTTTTTATTTATGATACAGAGAGAAACAGAACATGAGAGGGGGAGGGGCAGAGAGAGAAGGAGACACAGAACCGGAAGCAGGCTCCAGGCTCTGAGCTAGCTGTCAACACAGAGCCCAACGCGGGGCTCGAACCTACGAACGTGAGATCTGACCTGAGCCGAAGTCAGAGGCTTAACCGACAGAGCCACCCAGGCGCCCCGCGTGCAGTTTCTTAGAACAAGAATGCCCATTTACATCATTAAGGTCTCTTTCTTCAAATCTAGCAAATTTAATACTGCTTCAGTATTAGGTTCTTTGATAGACATTCTAAACTCAGATTTCTCCAATTTTCCATTCATTTAAATTCTTTCTGTCCCAGAAACCAGTTCAGATCACACATGACATTTGTATCTCTGATTTGAAAAAGCTACTGAACCTTTCGTTGTCATTTGTGATTTGGATTTGTTTCATTGTTTTCTCATCATTAAATTCAGGTCATGCATTTTTGGCAGGAATGTTTTTACAAAGTGTTGTGTCCTTAGCACTTCACATTAGTTACACAGTGTTAGTTTGCCCTGTGTTACGATATTAACATTGATCATTTGGTTAAAATGATGTCAATTATAGTTTTTCACTGCAGAGGTGCTTTTCCCCATTTTAAATTAATAACTGATTTCCGGGGAATACTTTGAAACTTTGTAAATATCTTCTTGTCAACAAGGTTTTGCCCAGTAGTCTTAGCATTGGCTAAGGACTCTTACCCACAGTCATTTTTACTATAATACAGTGTGTGCAAATTTTTTATTTTTCTGACTCTGGTCTTTTGTTTCATATTTAGTAGTTGACATTTACCTGTAATGAAGATGGTCATTTCTGATAGGTTAAGATCTCATTCTCTGTTACATATATGCTCCTACCCCTACTCCTCTTGTTGGCTTTAGAATTTCTCTCTCTCAACTGGGATCTCCCCTGAATTCTAGCTTGCTTACTTAACATCTTGACTGCTTTGGTTGAGGTGGGAGTGAGTGGGGCACGAACGGAATGCTCACATATTGCTGGTAGTGGACGCGGTGGTGATACTGATGTTAAGCCGGCAAAGCGCTAAGCAGTTGCGAGATTTAGGTGCTCTGTCCTTCCTCATTCCCTGTGAATTAATTCTTTTAGTCCCTTGAAGTATCTACTCTTTGTATTCTAATTTTATCCTTGAGTAAACGGAGGTTAGGGATGTTAAGACCCTTCTCTAAACCCCTGCTGGTGACTCGCTTAGTCAGATTGGCGCCCAGGCTGGTCTGAGTGCATGGGTTTGATCACGGCATTGTACTCTAACTCGGTGACTTTCTAATTCTGTTCTGTCCGCCTCTAGCCACCAGAGTGAATTTTAAAAATAATCTTACAATGTATGTTCATGTATTTGATTAAGAGTCAGACCTTAACTGGGGCTGACAGACCCACCGTGATCTTGTCCAGCTGCCTTCCGGGCTTCTCTTCTGTTTTGCTGCCTCTGGGACTGAGCACCTGTCTTTTCATTCTGTGAACATGCTGATGTGCTCATTGCAGAGCTTGGTTTTGTACATACCCTGTCTGCGGATAGAGCAAACTCTGATGCCCCTCCACTGTCCTTTTGCCTCCTGCATTTGTCTTCATATCTGTCAGCGCTGTTGAGATACTTTGTGTTTATTATGTCTGTCCTCCTTCTGGAGGCAGTGCTCTGTGAGAGCAGAGTGCTATCTCACTCACTTTGTTCACGTCCCATCCTCACGGTGCAGCTGTAAGTGCCTGCCACACCCTTGATACCCAGGAAGTGCGTGCTGAAGCGTGTTTGCCTACAATGTTCTGTAGAAGTTGAGCGCCAGACAAGGCACATCTTAGGGTGGCTGCCCACTTTGTCATCTGCACCAGGACACTGTGGACATGAGGGGAGATATTATCACTAATTAGATCCAGACAATAAACACAGCCTGCCTTTCAAGAATTAATTAATTTTTTATTGAGAGGGGGCAAGTGAGCAAGGGGCAGAGAGAGAGAGAAGCGAGGTTCACCCGGGGCTCGTGTTTTTATCCGAAGCGGGGCTCAAGCTCCCCCAGTGTGGAACTCAGACTCATCAACTGTGAGATCATGACCTGAGCCGAAGTCAGATGCCTAACGACTGAGCCACCCAGACCTTTAAATTTTATTCTTATGTTTGTTCAAGACGGGGTGCAGACAGATACAGACAGAATCCGAAGCAGGCTCCAGGCTCTGAGCTGTCAGCACAGAGCCCAATGTGGGGTTCTGACTCAGGAACCATGAGGTCATGACCTGAGCCAAAGTCAGATGCTTAATCAACTGAGCTACCCAGGCGCCCCATGATCTGATATATTTTTAAAAAGAATTGTCTCAAAGCAGTTAGAGAATGGTTTGTAAAGGTTGTAAATGTGTCTGGAGGTGGGTAAGAATTGAAGCAAGGGGATACAGGAGCAGGCTCTTGAAGTTGTTGAGGTGGGAGACAATAGGGAGACCAAGGGAGACGAGACCTTTGTTCTGAGTTCATTTTAAATCAGCACCGGCAGAGCGCTTCGGCCTTCCCTAATCTCCCCTTGCTCACTTCCAAAGTACTTGTACTCCATAGATACAGTGTAATATTTAACTTTCCTCATCCTGCTTCCTCACGCAGAGCGGTGATTGATATTTCTGATATCCTTAGTGAAGTGTGGACGTAACTTATGCCCATTAAAAAATTGTTCTTCTTACTGCAGAATTTTAGACACCACTTTCTTGAATTTTCCAAAGTAAAGGAGCATCAAGTAAATAATGCAGAAGGATCACTTGAAATTTTAGTTAAATATAAATGATTGACCTATGACTCAAATTATACAAAAGAGAGAAAAAAAGAAAAGGAAAGCCAGCAAACACTTCATAGGTTAGTTCAGTAGGACTTGAGGTTAAGAATTAAGAAGCAAAGTTGAAACTTAAAACCTAAAAGTAACATTAGTCGCCAGGATAGAGACATTATAGGAGTGCATTTTAAAATAACATCAGTGATCATATTACTTTTCCAAGTCACATCCACAGATGTAAGTAACAGTTTTTGATCTTGAAGTGCAGATGTTCTTACCAGCCTCTCCTCCAGAATATGTACGATTCTTCTCTAACATCTGCATATGGCTTCTAAAGTAAACCTATAAGAGAAAAAAATTTTCTCAATCAAATGCTTGGAATGCATATTCCTATTACTTGTAATATTTTATATTTTGTTAATAATAGGTGTCATTTAATGGAAAGTTTTAAGTTGTATATTTTAAAATGTTTACAGCAAATCACATGATCAGTCTTGAAGTAACCCTAACAGAGGGTGTTGAATGAGGCTCACCCACCCAGCACAAGCTCAGATACACGAACTGGGTTTTGTCAAGAGAGATTTATTCTAAGGATGTGTTTTTAAAATTTAAAGAAAACCAAGGCATTTGACACAGAATTTTTTTTCTTAGACAATAGTTGTTTAATGAGCTGCTTGTATATACAAGAGAAGAGAATGGGCCTGATTGCTCAATCTGATGTTTGAAAAAGTACTTTTCCGGATCTTACACATTTGCATATCTAATTGCCATGTAATCAAAACTAAGTGAACTGTAGCTGCTTAAAACTCTGAAATGAAAAGCAATCATCTGTATGGGGAGGAGGGGGAAGCCCCTTACATGCAAGCTAGCCTGAATATTAGCATTACAGTCTTCTTGTGTTTAATTATAGGTATCTGACTGAGCAGTAAATGCCTGCTTGTGTGATAGAGAAGTGAATGTGACCCAGAACCACCAGCTAGGCTTTTTGGGAACAGAGCATTGGCTTTGAGAGAAGTTAGCATCCATTGTGTATTTTGTCGATAAGGGACTGTGCCAGAACGGCTGTTAATTACCTGCTTTGTCTGAGATGGGGGCAGTGCTTCCCCACGTTTCCTCCTCCCAGGGGCAGCACTCAGTTACAATGGGTATTAAGCAGCTGTGCTGCCCTTCTTTATTTTGTTGGGAAGACCTGAGGTGAAGGGAAGTAACTTGACT